>NW_020954580.1:11528459-11708506 GCF_900497805.2 Vombatus ursinus | reverse complement strand
TTGGTGTCATTTACAACCTCAGAATCCCACTTTAAAATGACACCAGCTCAATTGCAGAAATAATACAATCTAATTGACCTGGAGAGAGTTGGTAGTTTAAAAAAAAAAAGGGGTCTTCAAATTCTTTAAAATACTCCTCTTTGTTTTGCCAGATATAAAAAAGTAGTTTTATTGAAAGTTTTGTGGTCACATTATAAGTTATAATTGTACTTTCAAATAAAAGTGTTAGCGTAAATGTTTCAGGAAAGGTAGCCCCAACTTTAAGATCCACTTCTGGCTAAGAGTGGAATGAGCTGCCCTGGGAGGTGATATATTCCCCTTCGCTGTAGATTCTCAATTGGAAGACATTGTAGGAGGGTCCTTGAATAGATATGTACTGGTCTAGATAGTCTTTGATAATTCAGAGATTCCTTGATTCATAGATTGGTAGAAAATACATCTGCAAGACATCGAAAATTTCTTCCATAAAGAAACATAGGGCAGTGAAGAAGTAAATAGAAATTGGGGTCATGGAGAAAGAGATAACCCCAAAAGATCAAGATTCTATGTCCTCCAATTGTTCTCTTATCTTTGGATATATTTGTTATCTGACAATAACAATAATAATAATGATTAAACTTGATATAATGATGACAGTCTTTCTATAGTGCCTTAATGTTTGCAAAGCAAGAACATAGATGCTCATTAATAAGTATGAATGTAGATCATTCATAATTAATTAATAATTAGTAAGTATGAATGTAAGCCATCTTCATTAATAGTACATCTCCATTTTACAGATGAGGAAATAGACTCAGAAGAGTTAAGTGACTTGCCCAGGATCACCCATCTAAATAAGTATCTGAAGTCAGATTTGAACTCAGCTTTTCTTGACTCCAGGTCCAGTACTCTATCCACTGTACCACCTAGTAGCTTCTATAACATTCTAGAGGTTTGTCATATAGGATCCTGCAGTTCATTTTGTCCAACTCTCTCATGTTACAGATGAAGAGAACAGTCCAGAACAGCTAAGATGATAAGATGCATGACTCACACCCAGGTGTTTTGGCTCTCTGGTCAGTGTTCTTTCTGCTATACCAGATGGCCTCTTACTTTCCTCACAATATCAGCAACTGTGAATATATTCTTGAGTTTTGAAGATTCTATGAATATAATAAAATGTTATGCTTTGATTTGGATTACAAACAGAACTTAGTGGTACTGACCTGCTAAAATTATTGAAGCTTTTATTGTTTTTCACAATCTAAGATTATACTGTTTCTGGCAAAATTGGAAAAGGTAATGTATGGCTTTGTGATCTCTTCTCTTTAGGCACCTGTGCCTTCATGCTCTCATCTTTGGAACACCTACCCTGAAGCCCAGCCATCTGAACTGAGATCTAAATGAATACAAACTTACCTATTGCTAGCTGAGTTCAGACCCCAGACTAGACCATGCTTTAACTTCGCCTGCTATCCAGCCATCTGTCTTGACCAGGGGTTCTTAACTTGGTACTCATGAACTTTTGTTTTCATTTGATAATTGTATTTCAATATAATTTATTTCCTTTGCAATCCTATGTGTTTTATTTTGTGTATTTAAAAACAATATTCTTTACTAGACTGCCAAAGGGGTTATGCCGCAACAAAGGATTAGAACCCCTGACATAGGCCATCTTGCTCTTGGTCTAAGCTTTCCTCCCTAGCCACTTTCCCTTTTTCGCACTCTACCCTTGTTCTGGGCATAGTGATCAAAACAGTAGTGCCATTTCTTCAGGGAAGAGTATGCCAATTGACTGCCTTAAGGATCAGCTCACCATCTCTGTGACTCCCCAAATATTTCTTTTTTGGACGCCACTCTTCTATATGTATAGTATCCCCCAATTAGAATGTAGGCTAATTAACAGAAGGAAGGGACTGCCTCCCTTTTTGTATTTTTATCTCCAGGACTTAGCACAGTGCCTGGCCTATAGCAAAGACAGTATTTTTTCATTCATTCATTCATTCTCTACATTCTCCCCTATCAAGATCTACTCATACTTAGCAAAGATCTAGTTATTTAATTCATATTAAGGTACAAATTTAATTCACATTAAGGTACAAATACTAGCTAAGCTAAGCTAGTTATTTTATAAATGATGACACCAAGGTATAGAGAAGTTTTTGTTAGGAGTGCATTGCTAGAACCATGGATTCTTACTTCCAGCTCAGTTTTCTTTCACTGATGCATTTGACCCTGTCACCCACTTGCATGGACTCTCGTACCTTGGCTTCTGTGATACTGCTCTATCCTAATTCTCCTCTTGTCTTTCTCAGTCTCCTCTGCTGGATCAGATCCCTGCCAGTCACTCGGTATGAACGTTCTACAAGGTTCTGTCTTGGATACTTTTCTTTACACAAACACTCTCTTGGTGATCTCATTAGTTTTCTTTGGTACAATTATCATCTATGTGTAAATTATTTCCAAATTTACATATTGAGTCCTAATTTCTCTCCTGATCTTCAGTCTCAAATCACTAACTGCTTACCGTTCATCTCCACTTGGGTGTCCCATAAGCATGTCAAACTTAACATGTCCAAAATATAGCTCATATTTTTTCCTAAAACTCATCTCTCCCTCAAATTTTCCTATTTCTGTTCAGGACACCACTCTATTCTATTTACTAAGTTAATAACTTTAAAATCATCCTTGATTCTTGAGTCTTTCCTACTTTCTTCTTCCCCATATCCAATCAGTTCAATTCAGAAATAATTATTATTGTATGTGAGGCATTAAGCTAGGAACTGAGGATACAAATAAAAAAGGACCACACCGTCCAAAAAAAAAAATAACAAACAAAAATAATAAGGAAACAGCCTTGCCTTCAAGTTTACATTCTACAGCCTAGTTTACCTATGACCTCCATAGACTCTCTCCACTCAAAGGATCCCACCATAGGCCCTGGTCACCTATTATTTGAAATATTGTCCATACAGTCAAAACTATGGTTTTTCTCATGGCAACGTATGGCTGTGAGAGTTAGAGTATAAAAAAAGCTGAGTACCGCAGAATTGACGTTTTTGAATTGTGGTGCTAGAGTAGACTTTTGAGGGTCCCTCGGACAGCATGGAGGATCAGGATTGAATCCTCTCTATTTCCAATTATTTGCCACCAGAAAAAGAGCTGCTATTAATATTTTGGTACAAATTGTTCCATTTCCCTTTTCCTTGATTTCTTTGAAACACAAATCTAGTAATGGTAATGCTGTGTCAAGGGTATACACAGTTTTATAGCCTTTTTGGCATAGTTCTAATGCTCTCCAAAATGGTTAGACTAATTCACAACTCCACAAACAGTACATTAGTGTTCTGATTTTTGCATATCCCCTCCAGCATTTGTCATTTTCTTTTTCTGTCCTGTTAGCTAATCTGATAGGTGTAAGGTAGTTTTCCAAACACTGAACCAGCTCTGCTTTCCTGGTATAAATTCCACCTGGCCATAGTATATAATCTTTGTGATATATTGCTGTAATTTTGTTACTAGTAAATTTTATTTAAATTTTTTGCCTCTATATTCATTAAGCAAATTGGTCTATAGTTCTCTTTCTCAGCTGTTGATTTCCCTGCTTTAAATATTAAAAACATATTTGTGTCATAAAAGGAATTTGGTAGGCCTTGTTTATCTATTTTTTTTCAAATAGCATATATCGTATAAACATATTTTTCCATCCAATCCAATCCAATAAGCATTTATTAAATGTCTACTATGTGCTGGGCACTGTGCTAAGTGCAGGGAAAACAATACAAAGAAAGACAAGACCTACAATCTAGGAGCTACAATCTAATAGGGGAAGAAAATACACTGAAGGAGGCTGGAAAGTGGTGGGGCATGAGAGGTGGGGTGGGGCAGAAACCAGTGGGCACCTGTGAATCTTGTTCTGTGGAGTTGAAACCAGGTAGAGCAGCAGATAAAGACTGGAGTGAGTCCAAAAGTCCAGTTTCTGTCCTTTATAAATGAAGGCATTGGAAGGAGTTTGGGACTCCACCCTCCAATTCCTCCAATCAGAAGGTGGTGTTAGTCAAGGCTTGAGTTAGCAGCATAGTGATGAGCTTAGAGGTAATAAGTTTAACTGGAGGGCGGGGAGAGGGAAGATACATACATACACACACACACATATACACACACACACAAACACAGAAATTTATATATACATTAACGTACTCATATATAGAACCCAAAATTTTAAAAACAAAAGTTAAAAAAAAATTGTTTTCACATGCAGCTGGGAAACAAAATATACAGGAAATGGGGTATAGAAATCTATCCTGCCCTACAGGAAAATAGAAGGGGAAGGGGATAAGAGAAGAGGGGGGACAGATGGAAGGGAGGGCAGATTAGGGAAAAGGGATATTCAGAATGCATACCATCTTGAGGTGGGGGGAGGGACGAGATGGGCACAAAATTTGGAACTCAAAATCTTGTGGAAGTGAATGCTGAAAACTAAAAATAAATTAATTAATTAAAAAACAAAAACATATGCATATATATACATTTGACTCCCTCTGATAATTAGTCTCATTACTCTTGAATGTTTCTCAATTAAAGTGAAAGGATTTCACTGTAACAGAGAGAAAAAATAATAATAAGATTTTTATCATAAGATCAAATAACAATAATAACGAACATTTATTTAATTTGATTTTAACATAAAATCAAATATAAATAATAAAAATGTTTAATGTGATTTTAACATAAAAGACAAAGACAAAAAAGGACATATATTTGTCTGTGACTAAAGCCCTATTTCTTTGTTTTTCTCAAAGTTCTAATTTTATCCTCCTTCCCAAATATCAGGATTTGGTAATTTATGTAGGCTGATTTTCAAATTGTAGAAATATAAATTATTTTCTTAATATTTGGCCTTTTAACGTAATGTTTAGCTTTATTTTTTCTGTGTATATTCCTGCTTTTTTAAAACAAACACTGATGTTAAATCACATTTCTAGCAAAACAATGAAATGTCCTTACAACTACTATGTATGAGTGTTGTGTACTGTATAGTTAATTCAATGATAATGTCAAAGGACAAGAAACATGGTTATTATAAATTATGTTGTAATAAATTTTCCAATAAAGAAAAGTCAATGGAGTAGAAGTGGGATGGTCTGCTTGCTTTCCTGCCAGAGGGGTACCTTCTTCTTGTTGAGATTGCTTGTGGATATTATATATCATTTTTATTATTCTCTTCTTGCCCTAGGCCTGACAGTTTTAGGAAGATTCTTTCCCCTTCCGCTATTAGATACTTCACTAGGGAATTTGGTATATGTAGAGCTTCTCTCTATGATTTTCAGTGTGTATGGGGAGTTGTCCAATTAAGGTTGAAATTTTTTTTGGTACCTTCTTGATTCCTTGATGAACCTAACAGAATGGATATAAGTCAAATAGCCATAATTACTAACTTAAATGTATAAAGTTTTAAAAAGAGACGAATTCTAATTCATTAGCTGTTAAATTGGGGAAAGATAAGACATTAGTATGATGATAATTTCTTTTCTTTATACATGTCTTACCTTATTTTATTTTGAGTAGAAAAATGAAAACCCTCTTCTCTGTAAGAAGACCTATGCCCTTTCAAAAATAGCTTTAGGATATGAATCCACAACCAACTGAAATCTTTAATGAGACCAGCTGGGTATGGTAAGGGACACCAATGAAAAGCAAAAATTATCCCTGAAGGAAGAAAGAAAAGAGAATATGGTAAGGAAGAGAAAGTGATGGATTATTGGGAAATGGGAGTCCAACTTGTACTGGAGACTAAAGCTAAGGAAATCTGAGGAGTTGTCAAAGAGATATGGGAGGCTTCACAATCTTCTAAAGATCAGTAACCCTGCTCTAAAAAGAAGACCTTGACTATTCTCAAGGGTTGAGCAAGACTGTATTCATTAGTGACCACAATAGATATCTCTCTAAGAAGTCTCTGATTCTGTTCAATAAGCATTTATTAAGCATCTGCCATATTGTGTGAGGTACCATGTGAGGATTGGGGGCACAAAGGCAAAAAAGAGTTGATAGTCCATTGCAGAAGTTAACAGCATGCACACAGATAAGCAGAGCTACAGTCTAGATAAAGTAAGTTCAGAGAAGGAAATATACTAACTGGGAGGGTCAGAAAAGACCTACTGTAAGAACTGGCATTTGGACTGAGCTTTGAAGGATTTCAAGAACAGTGATGAGGAAGGATAACATTTCAGGGGTGGGAAATAGAATGATGTGTATGAGGTACAGGAAGTAGACCAGTTTGGTTGATGCAGAGACTATAAGAAGATAAATAATATAAAATAATTCATCTCAAGAAGCATTTATTAAGTACTTACTACATGCCAAGTACTGTACTAAGTACTGGGGTTATGAAAGACATCCCTACCCTCAAAGACTTTACAATCTAGGCAAAAAAATGCCTATAGACAAATTATATCTATATCTATATCTATATCTATATCTATATCTATATGATACATTGGAGGTAATCTCAGAGGGAAGGTACTAGCATTAGGTATTAGTATTAAGGCTTCTTGCTGATGGTAGAATTTTAACTGAGATTTGAAAGTCAAGAGGTGAAGATGAGGAGGGTTAACATTCTAGACAAAGGGTTAAGAAGTGAATAGAAGGCAACGAGACTTGATGGAGTTTTCTAGAAATTTTCTTATTAAAGGAAAAAGAGACAATTATAATTTAAGGAGATAGCAGGGTCAAATGAAGGCTTTTTAAGGACGGGGAGAGCTGGATATGTTTGTAGGCATCAGAGAAGTAGCCAGTGAATAGACTGAAGATTAGGAGGAGAGAAGATAATAGAAGGGGTAAGTTGTGGGAAAAGATGAGAGAAGATTCATTTGAGAGCAAAAGGAGAAAGTCACCTCTTTCTCAGAGCCTGGAGCAAAGGAAGAGAAAATTGGGGTGGACAATGCTGAGTAAATTGCAGCTGTTGAATTTGTAAGAAGAAAGAACTCATGATTAAAAACCCTCCATTTTCTTGGTAAAATTTGAGGGGTGGTCTTCTGAGAAAAGGGAAGGGGTACAGAGCCATAGAGAGGAAGGAAAGAAGAGGTTTGGAAGAGAAGTTGTAGGGAGGGTGATACAGCGTCAACCAGGAAAAACAAAAGGATTGTCACGCAAAAGGTTAGTTAAAATCAGATATGTTTGTAGAGGACCCAGTCAACAGGGTTGGGTGACTTTCTCACCTAGCAGTGCAGGAGCAGGAGCAAAACCAGAAAAAAGTGGATGATGATGGTAACCCAAGGCTGGCAGTGCCAAGGCATGTGTAGTAGTTATTGGGAGGAAGGGAAGATGGGAGGCTAAAAGATTTGCAGTTAGCAGACAGAATAAAGTTTAACTGGTTAATTGGTCAAGATCCTGCAGAAATATAAGTGAGACCCAAGCAGGTATGATAGACTGGGAAAGCAAGGAAGGGTAATGAGGTGAGAGGTAATGAGAATGAAAGAAGGTAAAAAAGTGATTTTAGAAGGGATGAGGTGAAAGGAGAGGAAGTTATGATCTAAGAGAGGGATTTCAAGGTATGAGATTAGTGATGTGGAAAAGTTTGGGGGTGATTGATAGATCAAAGGTTTGGCCATTCTTATGTGTATCTCATGTACAGATCATTGGGCACTGAAGATACTGATGAGATACAAATTATGGATCTTTAAGGGGGAACATCAATATGTATATTTACTTCTCCAAGTGGGAGAATAAGTATTGAATTGGAGAGAAAGAATTCTAATTTAAATGCTGAACTTCTCAAGACGGTGAATGAAGGACAAGCAGATAAAAACAAGCAAGATCTTGTCTTGCACGTAGTTTGCTGTGGAATCCAACACTAATTCTTGGAGCATTTTCATTTTTGATATTTGGAGCACATCTCACCACATATTTTAAATTTATTTCTCAACTCGCTATATGATTTTGAGCAAGACCCTTCTCTGTGCCTTAGTTTCTTCATCTGTAAAAAGATGGCATGGGACTAGATGTTCTCCAAATTACTTTCTGGCTTCAAAGTATTCATTTTCTCAAGTTTTTTTTAAAATTTATTCTGAACAAGTAATGGAACTATAAGGATCTATTCTCTCCAGTACTTGTTAGTACCCGACATGCCATTGTTCATGTTACTCCCTTTCGTGCCCTATATGTTCCAGTCAGACTAGCTGACCAGCTGTTCCCATAACTGGATACATCATTTCCCACCTCCATGCTTTTGCATAGGCTGCCCCCATGCCTTGAAAGCATCCTCTACTCACCTCTGCCTCTTAGGATCTCTTGGCTCCCTTCAGAGCTCAGCTCAGGTGTCCCTTCCTTGGGGAGACTATACCTGAGGGTTTGCCTTATTCATTAGTGCTTTCTCTTTCCTGAAATAACTTTATATTTAATTGTTCACATACATTTTATATTCCTTCAGTAAAACATAAGCTCCTTGAGGGCAGGGCCTGATTCAAGTTTTGCTCTTTGTGGCACAGTGCATAAAATTATGGGCCTGGAGTCAGGAATACCTGAATTCAAATCCAGCCTCTGACACTTACCAGCTGTGTGACTTTGGGCAACTCACATAACTTCTCTGTGCCTCCATTTTCTCATCTGTAAAAAGGAGATAATTATAGCACCTACCTCCCAGAGTTGTTATGAGGACCAAATGAGATAATGATTATAAAGTGCTTAGCACGGTGTCTGGCACACAGTAGACACTGTATAAGTGTTAGCCATTCTTATTAAGAAGAATTGAAGTTAGATCTTTGTATCTGACTCACCTTGAATCATTTTATAATTATATCAGTTGAAATATATTATCTCCAAAATCTGTATGTTAATTTGACACTTGGTTGACTGACTGTATATTAAATAGTAACTTAATTACCTGAAATTCCATTTCCAGGATCTCTCGATCCATAGCAGACACATCGTAGGAGCTTTCTCTCCTTTTTGGGGGTGGGGAGGAAGAGGGAAGAATGGAAATAGAGACTGTATTCATGTTAACCATATAGAAGAAGCATAAGAATGCATGGGCATTGGGGTTTTTAGCTCATGATTTTTTTCAGAGGATTACAGAATCACAAATGCAGATCTGGAAGGGACCTCAGTGGTCATTTGGTTCAGTTTCCTTACCTTAGAGATGGTGAAAGCCAGACCCAGGCACATTAAGTGATTTGCTGGAGGTCACACAGATAGCAAGCATCAGAGGTATATGCATGCATGGGCCAAGTGTGCCTGGATGTGTCAGCTCCCCTGAGGGCCTATGCTGTGCAAATATCCATGGTCAAAGGTGGGATCTGAACCCTGGTCCTTCAAGTCCTGAGCCAATATTCTCTCCAGTATACCATACTGTTTACCATTATACAAGGCTTTAAGGTTTGCAAAGCACTTTCTATAGTATATATTGTATATATACACATATATACATATACATACATATAGATACATACATACACACACATATATATATGTGTGTGTGTGTATATAGTGCTATAATGGGTAAAGTGCTGGACCTAAAGTGAGGAAGGTCTAAGTTCAAATCCTAGCACTTCCTAGCTATGTGACCATAGGCAACTCACTTCACTTTCCTGAGCCTCAATTTACAAATGAGGAAACTGGACTCAATGGCCTCTTCCAGCCCTAACTCTATAAACCTAGAATTATCTCATTTAAACCTCATAAGCCTGTAAGGTAGGTATTAATACTTCTATTTTACAGGAAATTGAGATAAGTGACTTGTACAAGGTCACACAGCTAGTGCCAAAAGTGGGTCCTGAATTCCAGAATTTATGGCTTAAATTCTGTAACTCTCTCCATTACCAATATTTGTTCAGACACAGAAAACTTTGCTTTCTTATTTCTTTCCTATAACCTCAATTGTTGGTCTGCAAAATCAATAGACCTAAAAAAATTAATAATTCTATTCAATTCAGTAAATGTTTTGGAAATAACAGCTACGTGCCAAGACTGAGGAAGATTAAAAATAAATAAATAAGCAATACTTTCCCTCATGGAACTTGTGATCTAGTAGGAATGATATAGCATAACAAGAATGAAATATAAAATGAAATAGAATATAAATGATGGGAAATTATAGAATTTCTTTTTTGTCTTTTAAGTATATTTTATAGGAATGAAGACCTTACATAAGACTTTCTGCCTTCCTTAATTAAGCCTGAGATAAGGTAAAATAAAAAAGAGAAATTCAATCATCCCTAATTACAACTAGCTGGCCATGAACTTACACTAGCTTCAGGTTTGGATTCCTTAAACCTTAAAAGTTTGGTACCAATTTCTAGTCTTTGACAGAAGATTGTTTTGTATTTTCAAACAGGGAATGTTTCTGTTATGAAAGATTAGGGTGGTCTGACTCTCCAGGGACTGTCAATCCTTTTACATTCTGATTGACTTCAGTGCCTAGGCAACCTGAATTGGTTGGGTAGACAGGGGAGGGTGGCCAGAACAGGCTGTGTGATCAGGAATTCTGGAGCTGGAATAAAAATCAAAGATACTTGCAATGTTTGTCTTGTACAGATGATCAAATGCTTCCATGTTGGAGGAAGAGGGAAAGCAGACTTCAAGCCTCAGCACCAGTAGGCAAGGTTATTGCTAATTGCTTGTTAACAAATTAATTGCTCTGATTCAGAAACCTTCCTCATCTGTGCTGGGAATATAATGTGTTTGTCTATCTTCCTCTACTTCTCATGGCCTGAAATCAGCTTGGGGAACAGGATAAAGATCAAACTCACAATCTTCCAACCTTAGGGGATGGGGAAGAAACAAAAGATGGTTTCCTTAGGGCCATAGAGGTAGGGGGTGCTTGCTTATACTATATTTCCTACCTATCCCAAAGCTTCTTCTTTTGAGTAAATTTGTTCTTATTGTTTTCCCCCCTAGGCAGGTAGGTGATGCCATAGTTCATAGAGTGCTGGACCTGGAGTAGGGAAGACCTGAGTTCAAATCCAGCTTAAGCTGCTTACTAGCTGTGTGACCCAGGGCAAGTCTCTGCCTCAGTTTCCTCAACTTTAAAATGGGGATAATAGCATCTACCTTGTAGAGTTATTTGAGTATCAAATAATATCATATTTGTAGAAGTGCTCAGCCCAGTGCCTGGCACAAAGTAAGTGATATGTAAGTGTTGGTTACTGTTGTTATTATTCACTTCCCCCAACTATTCTCTTCCTTACTACTAACATGGAATCTAAGTGATTTGTTAACATATTGGATCTCTAATAAGATAAAGGAGTTGTCAATGGGTGGAAACAGAGAAGTCGATGCTTGAGGAAGGGTGGGATAACAAAGGAGATTCCTTCTGAGAGTAAATATTCCTTCTTCCCTGTTACATTTACTTTACATTTAATTTAAGGTATAAAACAACAAGTTTTATAATAATTTCAATGCATTACATTATTACATTGATCATAGTGCCCTAATCACATGAAGTATGCATTTATTTACAAAATGAGCAAATTGTATGTTTGAACTCAAGGGTCTCGAGCATTACTCTTATACTAAAGTAGATTTCTTCTAATTCATCAGTAAGAGACCATAACATCTTGTGCTTTTTTTAAAGCCTTTGCCACATTCTACCTCATACTATGGTTGTATATTTATTTTATTTCTCCCACTAGACTGCCATCTCCTTAGGCATCTTTGGGTTCCCACACAAAGCTGAGCACATAGTAGGTACTCAATAAGTGTTTGCTGAATTGAATTGAATCACCTTTCACTGATTTATCCTGGAAGAATAGCAGCTTAAAATAAACTCCCCTGGGCTTTAAAATAATTGAAGCTGTTGATGATGAAAATAATACAATGAGCCTACATAGACTATACTTCTCAGAAAGGTCATACGTAGTCCAAACCAAACTGTATTTAAATAAAATTTGTAGTAACTCCATATTTTATCACTTTCAGTGGAAGTACTATTTCCTCACCTTCAATAGCTCAAGGATGGTACCTCTAGTCGTTGCCTTTAGCTATTGATTTCAGATGATTAGTTCCTTCATAACCTGTACTTAGTGAGCTCTGACCTCTTCTCACTCAAAGAGTAAGTCTTCTGGAGATGAAACTGAATTAGTGCCTTAACCTTTTCTCCTCTATTACATATGCCAGTTGTGCAAAGATGAGGTTCCTTAATGTACCACTCTAGGTAAGAACATATTTTAATATTAATTCATCAAGGTAAGTTTCCCCTAGGAAATGGAAGTGAATAGAAAATTGAATCTATATTAGATGAATATATTTGATAGATATTCAATCTGTTCAAATATGAATATATTAGTAGAATACATGTATGTGAATATATGTTGTTGTGTGTATATGTGCATAGTGTATATATATGTGTGTCTATAATATGTATGTATAATGTGTGTAAAATATGTGTGTATACATATACACACATATGTATATGTATAATATGACAGTGTGGCATAGTAGATGCCTTGGATTTAGGAAGACTTGGGTTCAAACCCTGTCTCTGACATACTTCAAGCCACTTAAATTGAGTGCTGCAAGCACCTCTCCAGGACTGAGTTATGGACAAGATGTTGAGCTGCATCAGTACAGGGAGTTTCCACCCTGAGTTTCCTCTATAGATGCAATAACAGTTCTGGATATCTGCATCTGAATTGCCATCTCCACATATTACTCCACTTCACACACATTATGGTCCTGCCAAACTGACCTTCACGTTCCTCAAACATGCCTTTTTCCTGACTGTCCCCCATGCCTGGAATCCATTCTCTCCTTATCTATTCCTCATTGAATCTCTAGCTTCTTTGAAAGCTCAGCTCAAAAAAACAACTTCTACATGAAGGCTTTCTTGAGCATTCCCAAATCCCCCCCACCCCACCTCATTAGTGCTTTTATTTTTGTCTTTTTTTCCCAGCATCCCAGCACGTGCCTGAGACATAGTATATAGCCTTCCTTATTGATTGACATATAATTGGTTTCCTTTCCCTTGGCCTGAAGGAATTTTGTGGTGATTATTTGAATCTCTATAAACTTATTACTTATCTAATAATGAGATCTAGAAGGGCCACATTACCAGCATCAAAATGTCACTCATTGCAGACCCACTTTATTGGCTAGCATCCAAGAAAACAATGGATGATTACAGAGTACCCAAATAGCTGTTGGGCTCTATTCTCATCTATGCCTGTGAGAAGACCTAGGGAACAGCCCTGGGAGTCAAGATGACACAACGAACCCTTTCATTTCTACCTTGGAGAAAGTGTTTATCTCTACTCAAGGTCATGCGTGTTATTGTCTTAACATGGCACCAAAGATTTTACAAAGCAAAAGTATAATCATTTTCATTACTTTCTGTGAAGATAACAATTTTCATGTAATTCTAATTTGTAATTCTAGCAATGCTTCACTTCCCACATAAAAGTCATTTGTAAATACCTTAATATGAGTAAACCCAAATCCAAGCTTTGTCATACAGCTTTTTGTAATATTTATATATTACTACAAATTAGACAAACAACAAAAGGCTTAACTACTCTATGATAAACTAGTGCTGAGATAAATAGGAATTGGTTCTATTCTGCAGGAAAAAAACAAGTCATAAAATATGCACATGCATATTAATTTTGTTGCTATATGCTAAGGTTACTCCCCGAATATATGAGCAAAGCTAACAGAAAGGGAGGCCTAAAGTGCAGTGGATAGAGCACTGGGCCTGGAAGGAGGAAGATCTAAGTTCTAATTCAGCCTCTGACAGGCTATGTAACCCTGGTCTGCCGCTTAACCTCTATCTGGCTCCATTTCCTCAAAAAATGGGAATAATAATACCTACCTCACAGGGATATTGTGAGGTTGTTGATATCAAATGAGATAATATTTGTAAAGTGCTTGACACATAGTAGGTGTTTAATAAATGCTTATTCCCCATTTCCACCTCCCCCCTTTTCACAGTTTGTGGACTCAATTCACTGATTAGTAGTGTTTTGGATTATCCTTTAAAGAATGTGGTTTCCCCTCCCCTCTCTCGTTTTGTGGGACTCACACTGACTGAATTGTCTCATCTCAAGCCATACTGAGCCATCCCAATATCAGTTATGAAGTCTCATTGCCTAGACACAAGATGAGGCTATTTTCCCAGGGATTTTGTCTACTAGACACATGTACACCTGATGGAAGGAGAAAGAAGTATGGAATGAAGGGGTGCATTGTGTCATCTTGACTCAAAGGGCTGCTGTCTAGGTCTTCCCACAGACATAGATGGGAATAGAGCTCAACAGCTATTTAGGTACTCTGTGAGCATCCATTGTTTTCTTGGGTGCTCCCAACAAAATGGACCTGCGATGAGTGACCTTTGGATGCTGGTAACGTGATCCTTGTAGATCTCATTACTAGAGCTCTCATCTTGTCTTTGAAATCAAGTGGAACATATAAGTCTTGTTATCAAATTCTAGAAACTAAATGTGATGACGGTATTGTACATTCATAGGATGACGTGGATATTAGAATTAATTTGTAGACTTGATTGACGTCTGATGACCCTAAGCACTGTCCATCTCTGTCCCTTCTTTGTCTTCTCACTGCTACCACAGTAGTTCAGGCCTTTTGTCTTAACTCTTGCTACCATATCTCCTTGCTGCTAGCTTCTTTTCACATCTTGTCTTTTTGAGTCCCCTGCTTAACATCTGCAGTGATTCCCTATTCCCAGACTTCCCCACCTGGCACAATCTGTCTACTAGTCTCAAGAAAACACACTGCCTTTCTTGATAGGGTTTTATAGTGAGTTGAGCCTTTGCTAGGAAATCATTTGATTGCTGGATTCGTTGACAAATCTTAGCTCAGTCTTGAAGACAAATATGTCAGGATCTCTGTAGGTTTTCTTAATTCAGACAGACACATGGCCTTAGACTTTTTTAAAATTACCTTTAGTTGACTAATGTTGACCCCACAAACTTGTGTGTATTTTGTGGTCAATTTACTTCAGTTGAATTCTGTTCCATCCAAAAAACATTTATCAAGTAGCTAATTGGTTCAAGGAACTGTGCCACTCACATGAAGAAGATATAAAGGATACCATCTGTGACTTAAGGAATTTATAATCAAATATGAGAGACTGTGGTAGGGGAAGGGAAGTTGTATTTATTAACACTACTGTGTGAGGCACTATGCTAAGCACTTCATAAATATTATCTTATTTGATTCTCACAACAACCCTTGATGGTGCTATTGTCTCCTTTTTACAGATGAGGAAACTGAAACGGTCAAAGGTGAAATGACTTGCCCAAGGTCACATAGCTAGTAAATATCAGAGACTGGATTTGAACTCAGGCCTCCCTGAATCCAGGCCCCATGTAATATAAAGATAGAACATGCTGTATTAGAAACTATAATACAAAAGAAATATTCTTAAAGTATAGAAGAGGTTTAATAAAAGTGCCATGAGAGAACTGAAGGGGGAATGATTACTCTTAGTTGAGGAAACTGGGGAAAGCACAATTGAGGAGGCGGTACTTAACCTGGGCCTAGATGCATGCAAACAATTTCAATAGGTAGACATGGGGGAGGGAACTTCAAAGTAAGGGAATATGAGAAAAATGAATGAAGATGGAAAAGGGAGAGATGAAAGATGTGCCTCATTAATCATGAGCTGTAGTGGGGCAGCCAGGTAGCACAGTGGATGGAGCACTGGATGTAGAGTCAGGAAGACCTGAGTTCAAATCCGACATCAGACAGTTACTAGCTGTGTGACTCTTTGCAAGTCACCTAACCCTGTTTGCCTCAGTTTCTTCATCTGTAAAATGAGCTGGAGAAGGAAATGGAAAATCACTCTAGTATCTTTACCACAAAAACCCCAAATGGGGCCATGAAGAGTCAGACATGACCAAAATGACTCGACAAAATAAGCCACGAGATCTATCAGATCATACCAATCCCACAATTTACAAAATAATTAATCAAAAACCTTTGTGTCAATAAAAATTCAGAAATCAAAATACTGAAGTACTTTCAATACTTATGTGATTTCCTCCAATTCATGTAATATGGGGAAAAGTGGTATTTTGTTTCATTTTAATTCAAAACTACCACAGCAAGCTTGATACCCCACCCCACTCCCAAACTTCTTTATAAGCCAAAAGTAAGTTTCGAGTAATGACACGCCAACTAGAATTATAAACAGTTTCCAGATATCCAGATATCCTCTGATATCCAGAGGTAGTAGTGGGTTTTGAGGCAGTAATTCTGAGGCAGATGATAGTAGTAGGAAGGAAGAGAAGTTTCCATTAATCTATAGTATCTTTGAGGACAGTGCCTGAGTAATAACATAAAACTCCAATCCCAACTCCTCCTCTGAATGAGGCTTATATCATCTGGTTCTAAATACCATGGATTTTGTACTCCCCATGGTCAACGATGAGGGTATGGGGTTGGGGGATGTAGGTGTGATTCCCACCTCTGGGGAATCCTGCATCTGAGGGGTAATGAAGTATATATCACTCTAGATGACTCTGACTCATAATTCTTTTGGGCTTAGTATATCCGCATTCCAATGTGGAAAAGTCATTGAAGAATAAATCACTCGAACATTAAAGGGATTTCGTCTTAACCAAGTTTTCTTCTCAAGTCAAGATTAAAGGTAAAAAGAAAAATTCACTAGAGCCAAATGTTGTAATTTCACCATTCATACATTGGGGGTTATATTTCCATTAAAGAACATGGTATGGAATAATAACACAAAAAAGGTAGATTAGGACCACTGAATGCAAGTCCAAGAGGTTTGGACTTGTTCAAATAGATAATAGAGAACCATTGAAGGTATTTGAGTGAAAGAAGGTTCTTATTCCAACAGTGGTATAGGATTGTCATGAGGAAAAACTAGGGAGACCAGTTAGTCATAATTCAGATGAGATGCAATGAGGATCTGACCTTGGGTGCCTGCAATCAAAATATGAAACAAGAGAGCTAATGCTGAGAGTGAATTGGTAAAATGCATCAACTAATTAAATATTAGAATTATGGGAAAGAGATGGATTAAAGATTTGTAATTTTGGAAAAGTTATTTAACCACTCTGGTTCTTGGTTTGCTCATTTATAAGCTGAAGCAATTCTCTAAGGTCCCTTCAAGCCCTAAACTTTATGAAAAATCTATGACTGAATTTTCAAACATGGGTACCTGGCAGAACAGAAAAAGGGAAGCTAGAAGGGGAGGCAAATTTAGAGGGAATGATGGTCTATTTGGTTTTGGACAGAAGAGGATGTCAAGTCAGCAGGTAGAGATATAAAAGTAGACCTCTAGGCTAGTGATGTAGCTTTGAAACTGTGTGGAAAGGGGGTTCCTTCATATGTTTTGGGTGTGTTAGAGTATTATGGTTTTGAGATGATGGGAAAGTCAACTTTATTTTTGGTATCACTTGTACCACAAAGTCACCTTATAATTTCAGTACTTGGGGGAAGAAGGATGCCATTTAGTAAATTAGTCATTGTTGTCCACTCATTTCAGTTGTGTCTGACTCTGTGACCTCAGTTGGGGTTTTCTTGGCAGAGATATTGAAGTGGTTTGCCATTTCCTCATCCAGCTCATTTTACAAATGAAGAGACTGAAGCAAACAGGGAGAAATGACTTGCCCAAGGTCACATAGCTAGTAGGTGGCGGAGGTCAGATTTGAACTCAGGTCTTTCTGATTCCAGGCCTGGCACTCTATCTTCTGTGCCACCTAGTTGCCACCTTAGTGATTAAAAGAGACAGATTCTCAACCTGGACAAGTCAGAGACTTGTTGTTTGGTGTATCTGGGAAAGCCAGTGAACCAAGAAGTTTTGTTGAAATAAAGACAATGCTGATTAACAGATAGATCTATGTGGCTTCTGAGCCTGAGAAGGTTCTCAGGAAATCAGTATGAATTAAACTGTGACTCTAACAACATCAGGTGTTTAAAAGCAAAACCTGGGTTGTCAGAGGCAGACACATTTTTCTTTTCATCTTTTTTGGGGGCTTTGTATCTTTCCAGAACAGAAGTTCTTAGAGGGGCTCTGGTGGAAAAGGTGTGTGTGGGGAGAGAAGGGCAGGTTCAGGGGTTCACCACATTCTCATTCTGAAAGATTATTATCACAAGTGTAAGTTTCCACTGTGGCTCCCCTCTGTAGGCTGGGGATACATTTGAAGTTGACAGGGAACCGTTAGGAAACCCCCCTTCACTCAAACAGCCAATACTCCTCTGCTTCATGTAGCTGTAAACAATGGTCAGTCACTTAAATTTTTTTTTTCTGTGTAGCTTTATCTTTAACTGCCTCAGATCCCTCCCACCCAAAATTGTCCAACAGAAATAGCAAACAACAAATCTCACAAGTACTTTTGAATTCTTTTCTGCCAGCCTCATGTTTCATATTCAAGATCGCCTCCAAGAATTATTTGTGGTCTGGACATGCAAAGTAACGTGTAGTATTTATGTTCACTTAAAAATAATGCATAGCAAACCCCTTATCAGAGGATTTTCATACCAGTCTTAGAGAAACAACATTTTATCCTCTTTAATACTGCACCGAATATCATGAGAGACAGATACTTACTGTGCTGGGGAAGATTGAACATAGTGTGTTCTTAATAATGGCATAATTGCATGAGTGCTGCATGGCATTAATATTATAGCCTAGAAGCCAACAATTTTCTTGCTAGAAAGATTCAGTGTTTGCACCTCAGTCAAATCCCCATTATTTTATAGACTTTAGTCAGTCAGTCAACAAGCATTTATTTATTAAGTATTTACTATGTACCAGGCACTGGGAAAAGCACTGGAAATAGAAATGCAAAAAAGCAGGGACTCATCTCTCAAGGAACTCACATTCTAATGGAGGAAAAAAAAAACATTTAAACCACTATGTACATACAAGATTCACAAAGTATAAATGGAAGGTAATTTTGGAGAAAAGGGACTATCTATAAAGGAAGACTGGGGGGAAAAAGGCAAAGCAACAAAAGACTGTAATGGAAAGAGCAATGAACTCGGATTTCATAGGACCTGAGTCTGAACCCCAGCTTCCTGAGTGACACTGGGTAAGTCATGTCACTTGTTGACCTTTAGTCTCCTCATTTGTAAAATAAGGGGATTTTGGGGCTCGTAGCTTCTTAAGTCCCTTTCAGGTGTAGATTTTTGATCAGATGATTCTTGCCCAAGGCCACACAGGTGTTTAATGGCTAACCTTGAACTAGAAACTATGGCATCCTGACTTCCAGTCCATAACTGCTTCTATCACACCATGCTGATCATGAACTTGGGCAGATAAGTAGGAAAAAAATCAATCCCTGAATGTATATGCATAAGTAACAACTCTTTGGGGGTGCCAAGGGTGGGTAGTTGTATGAGACGCA
This sequence comes from Vombatus ursinus, assembly GCF_900497805.2. NCBI lineage: Eukaryota > Metazoa > Chordata > Mammalia > Diprotodontia > Vombatidae > Vombatus > Vombatus ursinus. The sequence continues at coordinate 11,689,199 of NW_020954580.1, read as the reverse complement.
AAATACTGAGATGTTATTCTAAAGCAATGAAAATTACTTCATAAGTCCTCATGATAATCCCATTCGTTATTTTGTGGTTGTTATTCATATTATAGTGACAAGCATGGTGAAAGTTTGGTAAGACTCCTATGGTAAGGTTTCGTGGAGAAAAGGCTTCGTGAAGCCTTTTTTAAAGCAGGGCAGAGACATTCTTTTCCATTTTTTGCTTTGTTTTTGTTTTTTGGTCCTACACAACTTTTACAAACATAACTGGTAAGTTTTACACTTTGGGCAAAAGCAGGGTTCTTTTTTGGGGGAGGGGTGAGGAGGCAAACATAAGACAGTACAATTACATGTGTAGTATTCCTGGAAAGAGCTGATAGGCCTGTGCCCCAGAGTGTCCATGGAGAAGTTAATGGGGAAGGTTAAGTCTTGGGAAAGGAGCACCAGCCAGATGGTTTCACCACAGGGTGAGAAAAATATGAGAATTATTCCCCCAGAAGAGAGGTAGCCTGTGTCCCTCAAAGTGGGCAGCCCAAGTCAAAATTCTGTCTATCTCATCCTGGTTATGGCTCTGGCAATTGTGGGGTTTTGTTAATGTTGTTTTTATTTGTTTCAGCATTACATCTCAGCAACATTCCCAGATTCCCACTTTTCAGTTTTCTACCTATTTACTTTCACTGGTTTCAACATATTTTGTGATTTAGCTGTCTCACCATCTGAATCATTTCTGCATTTGCTTTTAATGGTTCTGAATTAATCAGGGGTCCTCCTGATGGCTTAGAGCCCAGCAGCACTCCATCAGCTGGCATATACTACAAAACAAAACATGTTCTTTACCCTCTCTTGAACCCTTCCTCTCCTCCTCCATTTTATATTTGTCATAGGTTTAATGAGAATGTCTGTCAAAAAGCTTGGACAGGATGTGTAAATCTGCACATGATGGAGCAAGGCTAAGAAAATACGTGGAAGTTAATTGGAATTAACTTTTTATTTTGAGTAATGAATAAGAATGATTGTGAGTAATTACATAGGAAGGCAGCACAGTTAAATGTCAGAGGGAGGTTACTGTGAGATGAGTTTAATTGTTCCTGTCAGAATAATACTTTGCCTTTGTTGAATACTAAGATGGGGTTAAATCTATTTGTGTCACTTGGAAGCAATGTGAGAAACAATGCTTCCTGTCTCGTTGTTTTATACTCAGATGAAGGGCACTATAGCAGGGCAAAGCATAGTCCTGCTGTACTTTCTTCTGCTCTGTTCATCTGCCTTGTGGCCCACCAAACTCTGTGAGAGCAAACTTCCTGAAACGTACCTCTGTCTTTCATATGATCACTTTATGTGTCAAAATCACTATATTGGAACAATTTCTTGTTATTCCATAGGCTTGTGTAGCTGCCCTGAGCTATATTCTATAACTAGAGTAACCAATCTATGAATAGATGTGAATATTTGTACTAACTAGAGTAACCAACCTGTGAATGGATATGAGTATTTGTACTAACTATACAGCATTTAAAACCTATTTTCCCTTTGCACAATTCAATTGCAGGAAAGTATTGAGCATTAAAATTGTGGTTGGAGCTTCAATTAGACTTCTTCAGGAGGAACTCATTCATATTTACAATTAATTGTATATCAATCTTTTTTCCCCCACAATAAAATAACTATAAACACATGTTGATTGTCTCATTTGTCTAAAACTAGGATATTTTGAACACTGTTCCAGGAAAGGATGTTGTGGTGAAAACTAACTCTGCTACCCCAATAGCAATTGTTGGGGTAACTAATAGAACTTTGTGGCTGAACCAACCCCATTTAATGACCTATTCTTGTTGGACACTTAGTGATTTTTACAAATGTGCAGACTTTCAGAGAAATTTCTGCTTCAGTACAAACATGAAAACCTATCAGAAATGAATTTTGTAAATTGATGATACCAGATACCAGATGCCAAAAAATTCCTTTAAAGAGAATGGAATTAGATTGTAGATAATTACTTCTCCATAGCTCTGGTGGTCTCACCTTTACCTAAGAGCACCTATCCACCTAGAGTTTTAAAAAAATTGCATTTTTGGTACTTTGTACGAAACTTCGACCTTGGTGCTCCTCTGTCTGCCAGGAATAAGCAATAATGGCTGCTGCTTCCAGTAAGGCCACTGGAGAATCAAGGGTAGGGATGAAAGAGGAAAGAAGTTTTTATAGGCATCCTTCCTGCATTCTTCCTATTGTTTTCAGTCATTTGTTCTTGCGAGAGTCTATGTAGCCTACACATTCATTCTCCCTAAGGGATGGAAACACAAATGATACTTTCTTCGCTCCTGCTTGGTGCTAGATTTAAGGGGTCATTGGGACTGTTACCCCCTTTTTAAAGGGTGGGTATATTTTGAATTAAGAGGACCCGTTCTCTTAGCAACAAAATGTCTCCTGGGAGTCAGAAGATTACCAAAATGATCATGTTGATCAAAGAAAGCCAAGCAAGAGCAGATAAAGACTAAACAAAAACAGTTAAATCTTAGCAAAATCACCCCCTGTTGATTTTTTTTTTCAAGTCACTTAACCTCACTGGGCCTGAGCTTCCTCAGTAAGAGGAGGGAGATGGACGAGATAGCCTCTGAGATTCCTTCTGGATCTGCTTCTATGATCCTACGATATTCCTCAGTGTAGCTTTAAGACCTATTGCTGTTCTCTTTTCTAATGGGCTATTACGCTTCATTTTCTTACATTAATCTTTTAATATTTTATTTTCCCCAGTTACATGTTAAAACAATTTTAACACTTTTTTGAAGTTTTGAGTGCCAAATTCTATTCCTCCCCTACCCCTCCACCTCACCCCATGACAGTGAACAATCCGGTATAGGTTATACATGTGCAATCATGTAAAACATTTCAATATTAGTCATTTTGTACAAGAAGACTAGAATTTAAAAAAAAAGAATGAAAGAAAGTGAAAAACAGCATGCTTTCATCTGTTTTCAGACAGTATCAGTTCTTTCTCTGGAGGTAGATAGCACATTTCATCATTAGTCTTTTTGGGATTGTCTTGGATCCTTGTATTGCTGAGAAGAGCTAAGTCATTCACAGTTGTTTGCCGAACAATATTGCTGTTAACTGCGTATGACTTTCTCCTGGTTCTGCTCACTTCACCTTGCATCAGTTCATGTAAGTCTTTCCAGGTTTTTCTGAAGTCATCTGGCTTGTCATTTCTTATAGCACAATAATATTCCGTCACAACCATCTACTATAGTTTGTTTAGCCATTCCCCAATTGATAGGCATCCTCTCTATTTCCAGTTCTTAGCCACCACAGGAAGAGCTGCTCTAAATATTTTTGTACAAACAGGTCCTTCCCTCCCTCTCTTTTTTATATATCTTCGGAATATAGACCTAGCAAATTACTACAAGGTAAAAAGGTATCAATGATTCTGTTTTGCCAAGAATATCAGGCAGGCTCCTAATACATACTTTGTATTTAAAAGTAACCAAATATTTATGCCCCTTGGGCATGTTTAAAAACAAAGTATATGTGTGTATACACATTTATGCATGTGCATATTCTCGGATAAAGGGATAGGTTAGAGACACATGAATGCCTATTTGTTTAGCTAGTTACCTCTAGTTCACTAGTGACAACAGGTCTTCAAATCTTGTGGTATCTTTTACATAGCAATTAACTGTTGTTGTTCAGTTGTTTTTCAGTCATGTACGACTCTTTGTGACCCTATTTGGGGTTTTCTTGGCAAAGATACTGGAGTGGTTTGCCATTTCCTTCTCCAGTTCATTTTATAGATGAGGAACTGAGGCAAAGAAGGTTAAGTGACTTGCCCTGGGTCAGACAACTACTAAGTGTCTGAGGCCACATTTGAACTCATGAAAAAGATTCTTCATGACTCCAGGCCCAATACTCTATCCATTGTGCCACCTAATTGCCTTTATATAGCAGAACATATAGCAATCAGTATGTTCCCATATTTTATCTCCTTTTTAATAGGGAAAACATATATCCCTTGAACCCACAATATGAAAATAAATCTCACAACTGTAGAGATGTTCCTGAGCCTTGCTAATGAAGAAATAATCTAGTTTGATGGACATCTTCATTTATCTTTTGATCACAGTAGGCAAGATTAGTAATACATGTGTTTCATTTTAGTTAATTACTCTGAGTACAGGCACAAATACATGAGCTTCATTTCAATTAATTAACTTGAGTTTCAGTAAACCTGTAAGAGAACATCCTGAGAGTATTTCATCATAGGTATTTGCTGAGAAGAAAACTTATTGTTATTATTTTATATACCACCCTTCTCTGGGATAACTAAAAGACATTTTCTGCCATGATTGTGAAAAACCTGAAACTATAAATGTGTGGGATTTTAAGATACTGAGCAAAACACTAGATGACTTAATATTCTGTCTTTGGTTAAAGTCATTACTTCAGGCTTGAAAGGACAATGAAGAGCTCTATTAATTCAATCATGTAGCAGTTACATAGAAGAATAGAAGGAACATGTCCTTACCCAGGCATTGATCAGTTTATGGGCCAAAGCATCCTTCTGATTTATTTGTAACCCTATAGCTGACTTCATCTCAGAAAAGGCTTCAGCCTAGAGAAGAGGATATTTTCCCTCTCTTGTTGAAACTGCTATAATAACCTTTTAAAATATCTAGTTGTAAGGGCAGGGACAGGGTGGTGATGGGGAGAGGAGGGACGGTCAGTCTAGAAACATGCCAATAGAATTCTTTCTATCTAGAAATACTAAATGATCCTTAAACTGACTTTATCATGCATAAAAGCATTTGAAGTTGTGTAGAAGGATTTGAAATTTAGAATTAGTCAAATGGTCTTATAAACTGAAGAAAACCAGACAGCAGAGGGTAAAGACTAAAATTGCAGGTTAATTTATCAAAGACAAAACTTGAAAGCCAGGATAACAGGTTAAGTGTACCTTGGAGATAGGGAAACAGACCCTGATGGTTATTGTGGAATGTCGGAGTTCACGGGAAGGGTAGAACAAAACAGAGAATTTACAAACTCATGGGAAAGTTGGGCTATATTGGGAAGGAAAGCTTGCTGGGCAAGATAAGAAATGAAAATAAAAGGGTAAAGGGACTAATTAGAAAGGAGATAGAAACAACTTTTTGACTGCTATAAAAGGAAAAATTTTGTGTCTGCGAACATGGTATATAGATGTATTGATAACTGTGATCAAGAAAGACATGAAGTTGTTTTTTATACTCAATTATTTCTTCATTAGTAAGCCCCAGCTATGAAGGATCTGTTTGTAAGGAGAGGGAACCTAGTGTGCTAGAGAGATTACTAGAATTTGAAGATCTAGTTCTAATACTTCCTACCCATGTGATATTGACCAAGTCACAATTTCTTCAAGACTATTTCTTCATCTATAATGTGAATACTTGTGCTGCTTGCCTCACAAGATTTTTGTAAATATTAAATTAGTTATATAAAATTATATACCTTTTGAGTACTATATAAATATTAATATTATTTATGAATATTATTATTATAGATTAGGGATTCTCAACTTTTTTGTGTGTCAGGGGTCTAATGGGAACCTGGTGAAGTCTGTGAACCTATTCTCAGAATAATGTTTTTAAATTCACAAAATAAAACACACAAGATTACAAAGGAAACAAATTATGTTGCAATAAAATCATCAAAATATTAAAAAAAAATTTCATAGACTGTAGGTTAAGAACACCTATTGCAGATGTATCATAGAATCTCTAGTTTGAAAGGGACCTCAATGATAATCCAGTTCAAACTGTACTTGCATAGGAGCCACTTTTAGTTGCCCAGACTCTCCTTAAAGACCCCAAAATGGGGAACCCACTGCCTCCAAATAGGAGGTAGTTTGGGCCAAGCAGCTCTTCTCTACCTTGTACTTTATACTGTGTTGACGTGTGAAGATCTGACTCTCCCTCTGTCAACCCAAGCAGGCACAAGGTTGGGTAGTGTCTCTTATTCCTGTGACTTCTCTACCTTTTTCTTAGCAGTGAGAAAGATGCAAAGAATCTGTTTAGCCTTGCAGTGAAAAATGGCAAACACTCACCCAGAGAGAGTATTTCATTGATTCAAGGGACTCCAATTTTTCATAGACTTTAGGGAGCAAGGAAAGACTGTTACCCTGAGTTTCTCTGTCTCTATCAATCCTCTTATCAATTCAGCATGTGGAGTCAGATGGGTGTGTTGTTTGAATTCTTGCTCGGTTCATAGCCTCTGTGACCTTGGATAAGTTCCTGAATCCAGGTCTTAGTTCCTCATCTGTAAAATGAAGGGGTTGAATTTGGTGATCCCCTAAAGCCCCTTTCAGCTCTAAATTTGTCTCTGTGGTAGTGGTAGTGTCAAATATCTGCTCAGTCCTTGCAATCCATGTTTAGACCCACTTTAAGTCACTTTTCTTGAATGGACAGCTGGAAAAAAAGATAGGGCATTGGGATTAGGAAGATAGCTGTCAAATAAAGGAGGAGAGAAAGCTTGCTGTGGAATGAATCCCTATTTATCATTGACTTCCACCATAAAATCAGAGGTACATCATTCGAGGAAAAATTCTGGCTCCTGGATGTTCTGAACTTTAAATGTAGCAATCATTTTAATATCACATTTTGGGAAAAATGATACTTTTCTGACATAATGATTCCAAAAATATTAATAGTAACTCATATTTTTCTAGTGCTTTGTGATTGATAATCCCTTTCTTCAAGACAATCCTGCAAGATAAGTAGTCTAAGTAGTACATGCTTTACATGTGAGAAAACAGTCTTAGAGAGAATGAGCAGCTTTCCCAGGATTCCAAAGCTGTTTAGAGCTAGGGCTGGGATTCAAGCCCAGCTCTCCTGAATCCAAATCTAGCACTTTCCCCACCAACACCATTAATTACATTGCATATTGTAGAGTATGCAAATTGCATCACAAAATAAAAATACCTGAATGGGAAAGTCTAGTGCCAACAATTTGAATTGCATGGTGGATGGGAAAGAGTCCAGAGTGTGGAATCAGAGGGGTGTGTTTTTTGAATTCTTGCTCTGTTCATAGCCTCTGTGACCTTGGACAAGTCCCTGAATCCAAGTGTTAGTTCCTCATCTGTAAAATGAAGGGGTTGGATTTGATGACCCCCTAAAGCCCTTTTCAGCTCTAAATTTATGATCTGCCTCACATATAGCTCTGTTCAAGATATAGGAAGAATTCTTAGTGCTTTGGTCATTTGATGTAACTTTTTCCAACTTCAAGTCAACTTAATACTTCTAACTCCAGGGCAATGAGGGGGCACCATAATGTAGAAAGCACTGGACTTGGAGTCAGAGAGAACTGAGCTGGAAAGCAGCCTCATACACTTACTAGCTGTGTGACTCTAAGACTCAGTTTCCTCAACTGTGAAGTGGAGATAATAATAGCACCTACCTCCTAGTGTTTTTATGAGGATGAAGTAAAATAACTGTAAAGCACTTAACACGGTGCCTGGCACATAGTAAGCACTACATAAACATTAGCTACATAGTCATCATCATCATCGTTATCTTTGAATTAAAAGTTCAAATTTTTCCTTCTTTTTGACCTAGTTTTCATATCAATTGATTTCTTTCAGATCTTTTCATCCTCTGATCTCACACTTATAAACCATATGCTGTTACTATATCAATGGGCAGGGATCCTCATATCGCTCATAGAGGTAAGATTTTAAATGTTTGCTCTTCCCTTAGAAAAGGATGATCATCCAGAAGTCAATCAATAGTCATTTTGATCAGCAAATTAATAGATTATGTTTTGTGCTAGCCATTTTCTCTTCTCTTTCTTTCTTTCTTTCTTTTGTCCTTCCTTCCTTCCTTCCTCTCTTGTTCCATCCCTCTTTCTCTCATTTCCTTGCTTCCTCTTTCCCTCTTTCCTTCTGTTTTTCCTCTCTTTCTTCCTCTCTCTCTCCTTTCCTTCCTTTGTTCCTTCATTCCTTTCTTTCTTCCTTCCTTCCTTTCTTCCTTCCTTCCTTTCTTCCTTCCTTCCTTCCTTCCTTCCTTCCTTCCTTCCTTCCTTCCTTTCTTTCTTTCTTTCTTTCTTTCTTTCTTTCTTTCTTTCTTTCTTTCTTTCTTTCTTTCTTTCTTTCTTTCTTTCTTTCTTTCTTTCTTTCTTTCTTCCCCTTTTCAAAAGTCTCTATCACCCAGGATGCCCAGACCAGTTTACTTTTCCTTAAGGAACCCAATAGACCCCTAAACCCAGAAGCTTACCCTATTAATGCTCAACTAATTAACTCAGCCCACTTTGGCTCAGAACTCCTGAAATCAAGATCCATAAACCTTAGCTTCCCAAGTAGTAGAAATTACAAGTGTGTGCCACCACGCTCTGCTAATTTTGTTTCCAAATGAATATTGAATTACTTTATGGATGTCATCTCTGTGACAGAATGAATGACCTCAGTACCCTTCAGAAGAGAAAGGAAAATGTTAAGTAATGTCCAATATGTTAAGTAAAGTCCATTGCTGTGATAAGTTAAGACAGAGTATACAGTGCTTTTTAAAAAGCTGCACATAATGAAGATTTATGGTTTTATGTATAATTCTCTTTTTATGTTCTTTTTTGTATATGACAAAGCTTAGGTTTGTTGGTATTTGTAAAGTTTTCAATGTCAAAAAATTGAATTATTTAAAATTTGAAAAAAAGTCTATATTTGAAATGATCTTTTCAATTGTTTTGGGACAAAATTTTGGATTTATGGGATAGAGGGTAGGAAAGAGATGAGTAGATAGGATGGAGTATGACTAGGAAATAGGTACTGGATATAAATTGAGGATCCAGATAATCATGGACATGGTGTTTGTATAAGTTTATTTTGGGATAGAACTTAATTTAATTCAAACTTTTTTTTAAAAAGTCACTCATTGTGTTCACAGCACATTGTTAAGTATTGGGAGAGAGACAAATTTTTGAACACACTTTCCCTGCCCCCATAAACTTCATAAACACAAATATTTGTAATTCAAAATAAAACATAAATATGCAAGGGGAGGAAGAAAAATGAACTATAAGATCTCTTTGTTTAGTATACACAGTAATTCAGAAAACTTAATTCTGTAACAATTTTAAAAACCAAAATCTAAATCTTAATGTTTCATTATGGAGTACTCTGGAAGGTTTTATCAAGCTGGAAAGGCTTCAGGGACAGGCCCAGTGATAGACTGAATGTGGGTCGCCCAAGGTTCAGCCTGGCTATGTCCACAGAAACTCTTTGTCAGGCTGTCAGGACGGTGATGAATTTCTCAGTCACATAACTCCTGAAGACCATCTACTAAGTTAAGTGTGATCTGAGTCAGCAGAGAGAGGAACCACCCTGATAATGTTACAGGTCCTTAAAATATTGAAGTATATTTTCCTAGACATAATCTTTTAAACTTTAAAATAGCATCTAAGTTTGCCCAGGGGAAGGAACACCCTGTCCTCAGACTCCCAATTGCTGGTTAAAAAGATAGAGGAGCTCAGCCTGGCTCTTGGTTAGAAGCAGAGAAACTGCACTAGTCAAAGAAATGATTCACACAACTAGGGCAAAAAATAGAAACTGCTTTGTGAGTGAAAAAAAATCACAGGACTGACTGTGGTGCTGGTGCCCACATTCTTAACCAGGGAATTCCATCACAATCCTCTTTAGGGTTTTTATCTATTAAAAATAGATCCAGTGAAAAGTGAACTTGGTGATGTGTGTATTAAGATAAGTTCAATTTTCAGATGTTTCTTTTGCTTGGATAAGAACAAAGTCTTCTGAGAACAGATCAACCAGGGTGCTGCTTACAAGCGGGTGTCTGCTTCCTCTAAACAGAGATGTGGGACAAGTCCAGATGGTCTGTGCGATCAATAACTCCTGCTTCTGCATTCACTGTCCACCACAGGCTTCTTCAGGCTTGCTATGGTGAGTTTTTGCAACAAAGTGGAGGAACACTATATTTCTGCCATCCAGTAGAGTCGGAACACAATATCTACAGCATTTACATGCTTTTGGAGTCTTCACAGAAGACATTCCTGTGCAATTGTCCTTGATTTTTTCATTTGAGTGCTTTATCGAATGGTCATTGAGAGACTATTTAAATTTTTACAGTAAGCCTCCTAAGGGTTCAATAGCCTTGCTGAAAATCAATGTGTTTATGACTGTGAACTGGGAAATTACAACAATTTTCAGAAGATATGCTTACAAAATGAGATGTCAGAGAACTCCTTCCTATAAGGAAAAAAAAGAGCGGAATGAATATGAACAATTCAGGGAGCAGCATATGGTTGTGTGAGTTCGGGAAAGGCCAAGTTGGTTGAATAAGCATTTGTTCTCAAATCCCTTCTAGAAAAAAAATCAAATTCCAACAGAGTTGTTACATTGAGTTTTACAATTCAAACGTCCTCTCATTGACAATGGAATATGGCATTGTTTCTCAATATTTGTTATTCTAAGAACAAAAGCGGTTTTGTTGTAAAACCTACTGGACTGGAAGCGAGAAAATAGAAACAGCTTTTTCACTGGACCTGCAAAAAAGCACCTGCAAAAATTGGGGTTTAAAGCACTTGAATTTTTCATTCATACAAATTAGAGGACCATAAACCAACGCTTTCTGCAGAGACTATATACAGCCTTCCTTGCCATGTCTAAACTTCTATTTTAATCTGTTCAGTGTTAAATACAAATAATAAATGTTCAGTTTTTCTATAAATCAGGAAGGTATATTTGTCACTAATGTATAGACAATGGTGAGAGGTCTATAAATGCTCTATATGCTTATTAATATTGTTATGACAGGCATCACAGAATCTCAAGCTAATAATTATAGCAGCAATACATAAAGACATATGTACACAGAGATAAACATATCCTATTTAACTTCACCACTAAATTTTATGATATATAGCAAAAATTAATAAATCATTTTGTTATAGTATGGAGAATTTATAAATACTTATGAATTGTGGATACAAAACTTTGACTTGGAATTATATTTTCAATCTGATGAATGAAAAACTCTGATTAATTTCTCTTTCTTATGAAGCTGCAAAATCAATGTTAAATTTGTGGCTTTTCATTTTAGTGTCTTTTATAGCAAGAAAAACACACGGGCTCATCATTTCAACGCAGGAACAGAGCTGCTGACTCTGACTTTGGCTTAGATTTGCTCTTTTAATAAGCACATAAAGAGCATTTGGACAGTAAAGAATGAAAGTTTAAAAAATTTAATCATTACTGAGTTGACTGCTCTTTTTTTATATGGCCATAATTCATGCTAGGTCTCCAAGTTGACTACCATCAAAACCTTTCTTAAATTAAGTTCCTTTAGTATAAGGAAAAGTACCAGTCTTAAAAGAACTATTGCTTCCTGGCTACAAAACCCCTGGACAGAGCATTTTCCTTGTTATTATATGCTACTCTTGTGTTCTTTTTAGTAGATTTTAATTGTAAAATTAATTTATTTATGGAACCTAGCATTCTGTTTCCTACCTTTATGCCTTTTAAAGATAATCCTTGATGCCTAGAATGCATTCCTTATTCACCTGTACCTCTTAGAATCCTGAGTGTCCTTCAAAGCTAAGTTCAAGAGATACCTAAAATAGTCTTTTCCCCATCCCCCAACATTTACTTCTCTTGCCCTCCTGATGTCACTTAGAATATAATTTGTATTTCTGTCTATACATATATATATATAATCTATAAACACATACATATATACATATGTATATGTTGTTCCCCCCAAAAGAGTGTAAGATTTTTTTTATCCCCAGCACCTAGTACAGTACCTTACACATAGTAGACAATTAATAAATATTTGTTGGATTAAACTGACCTTGCTTCTTTCAGCTCAGTATTTAGTATTTAGGGTAGATTCTCATTTATTTAGGCAACAGACATTTGACTTACTTTACCAAGTGGATAACTCAGGCAAGGGAACCTGGTTTAGTACACAAACTCATTGGTAAAGTCCTATTGATAAAGATGGTAGATTATGAGCAATAGAACCTCATAAAAAGAGTAAGAAACAGTGGAGAAGGAACTAGGTTTAAATAAAACTTGATGAGAAATCCAACTAAGCAATCACCTCAAGAACATTTAAAAATGAAACTAGGAGGACAATATACATATAAAGATGGAAAAGAAGTGCAGGGATTTTTGTAACAAACATTTTGCAATTAATGACAGTGAAGCCACCACATTTAGACTTTAATGTTATAACCTTGGATATGAAGAAGTGGAAATAGCATTGAAGGGAAAAAAATGGGAAAATCAGCTGGCTTAGACCAAGTATACACAAAAGACGTTTTATGCTGGACATGACTTAATTTTGAAGGAATTAAAGAATCAGGTCTTATTGCTACAAAAATAAAAGGACAAGTGAGACAACTTAAATGTCTACTGGTGATATTCCTACTTTGCAATTTAGATGCATTTTAATAACAATTATAATCTACATAGGTATTGAGAGCATACTTGATGAGGGCATTGGTAGGTGACAGATGAGCTATCTCATTTGATATTCCAATATGGACCTCATCTTTACCATCATACATTTTGCTGAAAGATATAAAGAACGCAAGATCCAATTGTACTTATTTGTTGACTACAAAAAAGCCTTTGATTTAGTAAAACAAAATGCCACCTTAAACCCTCTCCTCTATCAAGGCATTTTCAATGCATGTAGCAAAATTAAACAAAACTATTTGAGAGATATAAAGACAGAGTTAACTTTGTTTAATGACGCTCTGATCATGAATATCAAACAAAGCATAGAGAAGATCCTGCCCAGAGTCCCAGCAAGAAAGTTGCTTTATAGATGGTGAGATATTCCAGACACTCCTGTCTGTGGATGACATTGTTCTGATATAATCAGAACATTGCCTTGGAATACTGCAGATTCTCCTAAACGGGATTGATAATCCCTCTATGTAGAGTTTGGCTTAACTACACATAAGAAAAACTAATATGAGCAACATTTAGAGTTCATCAGCTAATGTATTTTGAAGAGACCATGCAATTGGATAATGAATTAGGGCCAAAGTAGAACAGGAGTCTACAAAATAGAACAGCAGGTTATATTGCCTTTAAGAAATTGTAAACTCCTTTTAATTATCCAAAACTTCTCCCTGAAATAAAGTCTTGATTACGTATTTCTATAGCAAAAAAAAAATCTTTAAGTGATTTTGTGTGACTATGCATCATGGATTGCTATAGTCCCCAAAGAATTGAAGCTAATTATCACTCAAAGGAGGCAGCTAGGTGGCACAGTGGCTAGAGCTCTGGGCCTCGAGTCAGGAAGACCTGAGTTCAAATCTGGCCTCAGATGCTTACTAGCTATGCGACCCTGGGCAAGTCACTGATCCCTGTTTGCTCAGTTTCCTTATCTGTAAAATGAGCTGGAGAAGGAAATGGCAAACCACTTCACTGTCTCTGCCAAGAAAACCCCAAAAGGGGTCACAAAGAGTTGGACATGACTAAAAATGACCAAGCAACAACATCACTCAAAGGATAATGTTGGCAAGATCACGCAACGATGAATTACAAATGAAGAATTACAAAGGATAATCAGACCAGGAATGAGAGTCTGGTTCAATATTAGGAAAACAGTAAACATGATTGAACATATTACTGGTATGAACAACAAAAATTATATGATTATATCAATAAACAAAGAAAGTTTTTTTTACAAAATACAGTATCTTTTTATTTTAGAAAGACACTAGAAAATGTAGAAAAAATGGACCTTTCCATAATGTATTAAGTAGGTTAATTAATTACAATTAATGATGAATAATTAATTACATTAATTAACAAATATTAATAATATTAATTAACATATTAAGTAAAATCCAGAGTCAGCATGGGATAAGCTAATGGCCTTACAACATGATTAAGAGTAAAGCAAGGATATCCATTGTAACTAGTACTATTTGATATAATGCTAGAAATGCTAGCCATATCAACAAGAAATGATAAAGAGAGAGAATGAGCATGGGCAAAATTGAAAGAAAAGGACAATGTGGAGGCGCCAGGAAAATAGGATCTTAATGCACTGTTGGAGGAGTTGTAAATTAGTCTAGCCATTTTGGAAAGGAATTTGGAGCTATGCCCCAGAAGTTACTTAACTGCATTTTCTTTGACCCAGTGATAACATGACTAGACCTATACCCCAAAGAAATCAAAGAAAGAGAAGGACCTATATGTACAAAAGTATAACAGCATTTTTTTTTGTAGTAACAAAGAACTGGAAACTAAGGAACTGCCTGTCAAATGGAGAGAAGTCAAATAAATTATAATATATGAATGTAATGGAATACTATCATGCCATAACAAATGATGAAAAGGAGTTTCAGTGAAATCTGTAAAGACTTGCATGAAGTGATGCAGGGGGGAATGAGTAGAACAAAGAGAACAATTCATACAATAAAAACACTGTAAAATAATTTTCAAAGCATAAATAACTAGTCAACACTATGACCAACCATGATTCCAGAGGATCAATGATGAAGCATGTTACTCACTTCCTAACAACTGGAACAGCAGAATGAAACAGTTTTTGGAAATGCTCAATAAGGAAATTTGCTTTACTTACTACATATTTTTGTAAGAAGAGTTTTCTTTTTATCTTTCAATGATTGTGGGTGAGAAAATCAATGGTTGAGGGAGAGAAAGCCAATTTTTGTTAATTGAAAAAATTAAATGTAATTGAAAAAGTGATAAAGGGAAAACAATGTAAATTATATCATCAAAGAAATGTAAAAGTTAAAAAACATGGGTTGGTTACATGGCTGGGGCAATGGATAACTGATGGAAGTCCCTTGTTCTCCACTGGTATTCTCACTATGTCAGAAAAACTCAAAGAAAGCCTCCAGCACATTAGCTGAAATTCTTGTGCTGAATTCATGGATTCCATCAGATGGACAGGTCTTCATGGGTTGTGATTTGTTTTGTTTGGGGCAGTATCCATATTTTTTTGATCATAGATGCCCTAAAGTATTTGAGTTTGAGTTCTACTTTATTTAACTTTCTTAGTTCTAAGGTTGTGAAGCATAGGTTTGGTAATAAAAGTAAATTCCATAGATAATTAAAAATACAACTCAAAGTGAGGGTAAAATATTTACAATTAGAAGAATCTTTGTTGTTGTTGTTTTTTTACAGAGGAATTCTAATATTTTTTAGTCTAGCTAACTTAAAATAGTATGAAGACTCCAACTAACTAACTCTTAAACACCCTAGAATTTAAAATTGATTATGTCTTTTCAAATTCCATGACTCATTCTCTCAACTCCATTAAGCTAACCAGGAAAAAAAGTAACACGTACTTGACACACATTTATAACCTCCGTGTGGAGCCCCGTCAATATCGTCTAACCAAAATTGGAAAGGTAAGCAAATTTTAAATCTTAATTCTAGTTGAAAAATGACCTATGCTAGTAATTTTACTCCTTTTGGGTTCCTGTTAGACATTTTATTCTTTGAGTTCTTATAATTACTTGGGGCAGTGTTTTTCAGTTTTGGTTAATCAAATTCTGGACAGAGTTTATCAAGTTTGTTGTTCAGTTGTTTCATTTGTGTCTGACTTTTCATGACCCCATTTGGGGTTTTCTTTGCAAAGATACTGGAGTAGTTTGACATTTCTTTCTCCAGACCATTTTACAGATGAGGAAACTGAGGCAAATAGGGTTAAGTGACTTGCCCAAGGTCACATAGCTGGTAAATATCTGAGGTCACATTTGCACTCAGGTCTTCCTGACTCCAAGCTCATTCTCTATCTACTGGGACACTTAGCTGCTCCATCATGGCTCATTATCACTCACCATTCACCTCTCCATTTTCTGTCTTCATTCATTAACTCTCATATGCTCTATGCCTAGAAAGCCCTTCCTCCACATCACATCTACCTATTGAAATTGTTTGTATACTTCCAGGACCAGCTTAAGTAAATGTTACTGTGTAGAGAATATAAGGTACTGCCCCTTTTATATGGGAGCAGTAGAAAATGAACTTTGGGTACTGATTGGATATGTGGAATGAGAGAGAGTGAGAAGTACACAGTGACACTAAGGTCATGAATCTGAGTGACTGAATTGATTGGCCCTGGCAGTAATGGGGAAGATTAGAAGAGAGGTGAGTTTTAAGAGGAAATATGATGTAATGAGATCTAACATGCAGGTGAAAAATAGTCCATTGCTTATCTTCTGCAACTCACTCAATTTTACCCAAAATGAAAAGAAGAGAAATAAAGCTCTTGCCCTTCAATGGGTAATTTTGATTACATTAAATTTAAAAGAGTTTGTACAAATAAAACCAACATAGCAAAAATTAGAAGAAAGCAGAGGGGCAGCTAGGTGGCGCAGTGGATAAAGCTCTTGTTGGAGTCAGGAGGACCTGAGTTCCAATACGGCCTCAGACACATGACACTATCTGTGTGACCCTGGGCCAGTAACTTAACCCTGATTGCGTTACCAAATTAAAAAAAGAAAAGGAAAGCAGAAAGTTGGGGGGAAATCTTATAGACAGTTTCTCAGATAAAGGTCTCATATCTCAAATATGTGCTTAAAGAAAAAAAATTAACTTGTTATCCTTGTTAAGGATATAAAGTATTTCCAATTGGTTGCAAAAAGAGGCAGAAAAAGAACCTCTGTCCATGTAAAACTGTTAAAATCTACATGTAATGAAACAAGACTTACCATTAAAATATGAGACCACAACTGGTAGCAAGACCAAATAGGGGATTTGATAGGAGAACCTATCGGAGTTCAGAACTGACTGAGACTACGGGGCATGGCAGTTCTAAACTCATTTGAGTGTAGCCCTATTTAGAGTTTCAGAGGTTAAACTGAGAACTGTTGTAAATCAAATAACCGTTTGGAGACCGTGGGATGATTAAATAAGGAATGTTGATTTCATAACTAACCAAAAGGAAGTTTTTGAGAGTTTTAATTTATAAGGGAAAGATGAGTCACTGAGCACCAGGAGACTCCAGCAAAAGCAGGAGGAGGAGGAGTTAGGAGAGCAGAAGGTGCTGGAGGTTAGTAGGAGCCCTCAGACGACAGAAAGGCTTCTGGTCCTGTATTTGGAAGGCTGTTGATTGGAACATAGACATACCTTTACAAATTGGCTGAAGAAAGGACTGGGAGCAGCGATAGGCTGAATTCAGCTCTGATGCGCTCTAGAAGGCAGTTGTTAAATTTTTAGAATGAGTATTTATACCACAGAAATAAAAAAAAAATGCTACAAATCAGGGCTTGATTTACTGTTTAGTTGAACTTCTATACTTAAGAAAGTGATGGGGAAATGTTGATAGTGCAGATTAGATTGAAAAGTACGTTGTGCATAGGTTTTTGGTTTTGTTTTATTTTTTTTTCCCCTTAGATTGCTGGTTGTTAAACATTTACCAGCACACCACTGGTTTGAGCCTTCTAAATGGAGGAGAGTTGAACTCTGTTATAGTTTAACTATTGTACTTTAGTTTCATCTACAATTTGAAAGAAGTAAGACTTCTCAAAGATGACTGGTTGCTCTGCTATCTTCCACCACCTCCAATCCCCAAAAGGGATTGTTCAATTTCTTTTTCTGATATTGGGTTATTTCTATTAGTCTATTTCTTCTTTTATCTGGGTATGTGTATTTTTGTAAGTGTTCATCCATTTCCCCTAAATGATCAGTTTTGTTAGCACGAAATTGGGCAGAATAACTTATGATAATTTCCTTTAGTAAATTCTCTTTTCATTTTTGATATGAACAAAGACTAGTATATACTAGGTATTTCATAAATTCTTGTTAACTGATTGACTGAAAATTTGTTTTTTCTCTCATTAAAATCAGACTAGTGAACTTTTCCTATATATTTTTTTTTAAAACAAGCTATCACATTTATCAGTTCATTTTTTTTTTGCTTACAATTTTATTAATCTTTATTTTTCAGAATTTCTGTTTGTTGCTTTGTTGGGAATGTTTGATTTGCCTTTCAAGTTTTATTTTTAGTTGTTTCCTAATTTATTGATGTATTATTTTTCCCTTTTATTAATGAAAATACTTAAAGATAGAGATATTTCCCCAAGTAACTACTTATGTTTTATCCTGTAAGTTTTAGTATTTTATCTCTTTATTATCATTTTCTTTGATGAAATGTTCTTTAGTTTCTATAATTCATTCTTTGACCCACTATTTCTTTAGACTTATATTATTTAATTTCTAATTACTTTTTAATTATTTTTTCAAGGGCCATTTATTTTATATAAGTTTTTATTTCTTTGTAATCAGTAAATACTGTGTTTAGTATTTCTATTTTCTGCAATTTGATGAGGTCTTCACACCTCAAAACATGGTCAATTTAGAAGTATATAAATTTCTTTTTATTCCCGTCCAGTAATCAACAGAGTTATATCATCTCTATTTTTTTCTAAAATACTATTCATGCTCTTAACTTCTTTCTTGTTTATTTTTGTTAGATTTGTAGAAATCTGAAAGGGGTGCATTGAGGTCCCTTAATAATGCAGCTTTACTATATATTTCTTTCTCCAGTTCAATCAACTTTTCTTTTAAGTATTTGGATCCTGTGATTTTTGGTATGTATATACTATTAATGTTGATTCATTATTATGGTGCCTTTAAGCATACTGTAATTTCCCTACTTATCTCTTTATTTGAAATCATGATTGCCATTTTTGCTTTTTGAGTTCAGCTAGATATAATAGCTTTTGTTTCTAGCCCATCATGTTACCTCAATGTGAATCTTTATGTTTCAAGTATATTTCTTGTAAGCAATCTCTAGTTGAATTATATTTTTTAATCCATTTTCCTATCTTCTTCCATTTTTTAAATGAGTAAATACCATTCACATTCATAATTATGATTGTTAATTGAGTATTTTCTTTTACCTTGTCCTCTTAGTTTTTCCCACTCTTTATTCCCACTCTCCTTTTTACAAATACAAAGGCAGTAAGAGAGAAAGCATTTTGCCCAATACTCGTGATCAATAAATAAAATGTTCTGTTTCTGCTTTGTTGCAACTCTTTTCTTTCTTTTTTAACCCCACTTCTGATTCCAGCTGTTTACCCTTGCTTTCTTTCTTTCCTTTTAATCTCTGATAATGCGATGACTACATGGTCTGTAGCAGGTAATTCTCCTTATTTTTCCATTTAATGGTACATTTTAAGGTTTGGTTGAGTTTGTTTTGGGGAGTTCTAGGCTCTTCTAGTTCTTAGTAAACCACAATTTTCTATTTAGAAAGGGAAAAGAAAAGGGGAAAAGATGACTGGTTTGCTATAACAGGCTGAGAGCTGATGAATTTTTCTGTGACCTTTATTTTGCACTGTATTATTTGTATTGATTTTTCCCATATTTGCCTCATGTTGAATAACTATGTTGTATTGATTATTCTTGCTTTTATCTTGTTGATTTTTATTAAATGTCTTATATTTTATTTAAAGATGCCATCATTGTGAGTGGCTGGTACTCTGTAGATGTGCAGCACATTGGTAGGGGTTCAAGTGACAAGTAGAGGGAATGTGTCACTCTTCTTCCACAAACCCAAAAGAATTACCTCTAGGACCTTTATAGATTTTGAGTTGTATCTCTGTGTTGGTTGTTCTTCTCTGATAATTTACACCTGTCAATGAGAAAGTGGGTTGGGATGAATAAATCAGCTCTGAGAAAGTATATGGTTCAGAACCCATGAGAGGAGGCTATGCTACATTTGAGGTTTACACAAAGGTCCAGTCCATGCAAATGTTATGTTAGAGTTGAATAGAAAGTTTGAATACAATAAACCATCCTTTGACCCTATGATATCTCTGGGTTAAACTTACTCTCCCCAGAGATCTTGTGTGTACAAAGGGAGAGGTATTCCACTGGTTTGGAGGTAGGGTGGTAGTGTTTTATAACAGCTTTTCTTGATCTACTTGCTTAGTAAATACCCTTTCTAAAAGTTAAATAATTCAGGCAGATAATTGATTGTGAGCATACCATGGATTGGGGCTCATGAGTGACATTACTAGAAAATTCCACAACTCCTCAGAATCCATTGCCCTGCTGGGACCCTGGCTTGCTAATATAAATGGGAGTTAGAGAATCAGCCCTAGAATGGGTGTTTAGAAGTCATCTTGTTCAATATTTTTATTATAAATGGGAAACTAGGACCCAGAAATATTAAGCTAAGACTCCTCTAAGGTCACACAGGCAAGACAAGGTAGAGTTAAAATTTGAACCCAAGTCTGCTGATTCCAAATCTAGGGCTCTTTCCAGTGCTGCATGTTAATTAAGAATTTAAATTTAAGTTGTAAACTAAATTAGGTGTTTAAAAAGACATGCAAGGGGCAGCTAGGTGGCACAGGAGATAGAGCACTGGCCCTGAAATCAGGAAGACCTGAGTTTAAATCCGGCCTCAGACCAAACACTTGACACTTACTAGCTGTGTGACCCTGGGCAAATCACTTAACCCCAATTGCCTAAAAGTAAAAAAAAAAAAAAAAAAAAGACATGCAGAGAATATGGAAGCAAACATATATAATATAGGATGAATATCAAAACATGATCCTGTACAACTAGTGTCAGAAATGCAAAAACTCAAGAATGAGTTGAGGCTGGCAAGGAGAGCTAAGGAGAGGGGGGGAAAGTGATTTCTATGTTTTGCTGAAGAGAAGATGAGAATCAAAGGAGCAATAGGAATGTTGTTTGGGGTAGAGAAAATTCTGTTAGCTGAAAAAGGAAAAAAAAATCAATTCTTTTTTTTCTCTACCAAGGAGAATAACCCTTGGACTAGAAAGAACAGAACAAAAATGATTGCTGGGGATACTCAAGATACATAAAGAGACAAATAGGAGAGCACCTAATTGCAACTAGTGACTGCAGGTCACTCAGCCCAGATGAAATTCGTCCTATCATATTGAAATAATTGAAAGATATAATTGTGAATCCATTATCAGCAATCTTTGGAAGATGGTGCAAAATGGGAAAAGAAACATCAGATTGGAGAAGGAAAATATACTGGTTAAAAAATAAAAGAGTGAAGAGAAACTATAGGCAAATGAATTTGACATTGATTCCTGGCAAAATTATAAAATGTACTCTGTTAGGACCTTTATAGTGAAAAAGGCCCCTAGCAGGTTGGGTTGACCCCCAATGTTAAACTTTGGGAGGATATTAATGAGAATCATGCAGAATGACCTGACATGAATGAGTTTAAATTTGTATCAGGGGCTGTAACTCTTGAATCAATAATATTATAGATTCATTTGAAAATCTGAGTATTAGACTAATAGATCAAGGGAATGTTGCACATTTGAGATGACTAGAGAAACTGAAGAATCTGATTCCCTTGATAGTTTCCTTGCATCTCATCTGTCATGTGTCATAAATTAGTTGGAATTTTCTTAAATAATTATGTAATACACACATATATTATACATAACTGTACGTATTATGTGTAGAAGAATAGCTAATATTTATATATCACTCTAATGTTTGTATTCCATGTTATCTCATTTGTGCCTTACTATGGTTCTATAAGATATTACATATATTCTCATTCCCATTATATAGGTGAAGAAATTGAGGCATAAATATTTTAATTAGCTTGTCTATAGACACACAGCTGAATGTCAGAGTCTAGATTTGAACCAAGGCCTTTCTGACATCAAATCCAGAACTTTATCCATAATGCGATGCTACCTATGCAGGACAGGAATTGTATGCAAAAGGACTGTGTCATGTACTTTTTGGCCTGACCGGTGCCTTGAACATCATAGAAGCTCAATAAACGTTTATTGAATGGGGTTAACAATATATGCTCTATGTACTCAGATATATAAATGTAAGTGATGAATCTTGCTTGGATCATAGACCTCACTTTATGGCCTTTATGCCTTATATGTTTAGAATTCTCTGACACTTAATTGACAATAGAAAGGTGGATAATTAGATATTTATTTGACACTAACAGTAGTGGAACTGCATTTTTAAAATAACCAGCAAAATCAGTGGAAAAAATATAGTTGGATGGTTGTTGTTGTTAAGCTTTGTGTTTAGCTTAACTAAACTTACTAAACTTTTTTGTGTGCTTTGCTTTTTTGCTTCTGTTAAAAGTAAGATTTTGGGGTGTGTGTGTGTGTGTGTGTGTGTGTGTGTGTGTGTGTGTGTGTGTTTGTGTGTTGGGGAATGCTGGTGGGTAGTAATTTGAATTTACAATCTCATGAACTGTCAGTCCTGAATTGTTTTCTGTACCATGAGTTCTCATGTACTTCAAATGGGAGTTTTTTTATGAGGAGGAACCAGGTTAAAGGGCTTCCTTCTGGTCCTTAACAGAGAGAATGCAGTTTGAAGGAAATACAGAAAATAAACTTCCCTTCACCTTGGTGTCAGGACTGACTTATCAGCAAGGCAATTGTCCAAGCTAAATTGGTTCTGTTAATCTGCTACCTTTTGTGGCCATTATATTTACTAAAGAAAATACCCAATAGAAGTGATGTAATACATTCAAAGGCATGCTCCACTCCTCTGATTCCTTCCACCTTACCTGTTGGACTTGTTAGTACAGTCTCTTCAGTGTGTCACTCTCAATATTCTATTCCATGCCTAACCCCTAATATTTTCAGTCAGGCTTATATTAGCTTGTCCCTATGCTTTGCGCTTCATAAATGCATATGAGTCTCATAGCAATTTGGTATAGATTCCTGGTGCATAAGCAAGGTCATACTTGTGGACACCTGATTATGTCAGTAGGCGTGGAGGAAGGAGTGTTGCATATGCCCAAAGGTGATCTGTAATTTTCCTTATTGGAAAAAGAACTATTTTTTTTTTCTAATCTTTTGTCATGGGGCAATTTCAAAAGCCCAAGAACAGGCACAGAAAAGACTAAAGACTGCCTTCTTTGTTTTCACTTTAAACTGGAGTGATGATCATCTCAACACCATCCTTTAGGTGAGGTCTGACCAAAATAGAGGACCACCCCTTCATTGAATAGAGGAGCAAACTGATATCCAGAGAAGTTTAAGTGATTTACCCAAGCCATAGGTAGGAAAGAGAAGAGCTAGGGTTTGAACCTAGATTCGATATGCTCTTTTCCCTATGCTATGGGACCTTGATACGCATTTGACAAAAGTTGGAAAATAATAACAATTGGTCTTGAAGTTTCAGTGGGACTTAACTGATTGTTGTGCCAAAAAACTGTAAATAGCATCTATGTTCATTTAGTATGGGATAATTTAACTTAGAAAATACCAAACTAAGAGAGTTCCTATATGACACCATTGCTTATTATATAGATGAACATAGCTTCCTTCTTTTCCTCCTTCCCTCTCTTTCCTTCCTTCTTTTCTTTCCCTCCTTTCTGGTTTCTTTCTTTTTCTCTCCTTCCTACCTCCCTTCCTTTTCTTTCCTTCCTCCCTCCCTCCCTCCATCCTTCCCTTTTTTCCTTCCTTCTTTCCTTCTTTCCTTACTTCCTTCCTTGCTTACCCCCTTCCTTCCTTCCCTCCCTCCCTCCTTCCTTCCTTCCTTCCTTCTTTCCTTTCTTCTTTCTCTCTGTGACTCTTATATTACATCCATAGAACTGAATAAGATGATAGGAAGAAAAAGAACATAGGAGAGGCCTTGTTGGGCAGAGCCCTGTAGCTCTGGGGAATCTGGTTACCTAGGTGGCTTTTTCCTTTGTTGTGTGCCTTTCTGGGAAAGTCTTCTCCATTGGATTGTGTGACAAGCTGCCTGAGGCCTTGGCCACAGAATACACCAGAGGGCTGGGCACTGATGACTCTATCATAAAGTCAATAACACCTGACATCTTTGACAATACCTTTGGAGTCCTCTGTCCTCCCAGGTGTGCCTGTGTCAGAAGTCAGGGGACCCTATGTTTTTGACTGAAACACACCATGTTTTTGACTGAAAATGGCATTATCAGACCTGGCTATGAACCTCTGGCTGTTTCCAAAAATCATATCCACACTCTGAGAGTGAAGATTTGCCAGCAATGAGGCAACATTAAAAAAAAAAGTGTCGCAGGCTCTGAAGGAAATTTCAAAAGAGGGACTTTAAGCAATTAGAATGCATAGCCTTCCAATATGACTGTCTACTTTGAAGGGTGCACCATTCATTTGGATATCTAAATTATTGTATGTTTGCTAAAATATCAGGCTGGAAAACTTTTCCTCATATTTCCTACATGATTAAGGTATCCAAAGGAAGAAAAATAAATTTTGTTGAGAAAAAATAGAGTGCTGAAGTCCCTTCATTTAAAATGAAAGCATAAGGCACAGGTAGAAACAAGACCTGAAGGAGTGGTATACTGTCAGAAAATAATAAAAGGTTCTAGGTCAAGTTGTCTTTTGGAAATAAAGTTACTATCATGTTTCACCAAATATTAGAACTTAGTGCCAAGGGTTTTTATTACATACTAGGTAAGGAATACTTTATAAATCACAATATCTTCTGACATTCAATTACATTCAGTCTTAATAATATAAGCTGCAGGGTTTTTAAAGAACCTTTTCATAAAAAACTTGGCATTCGCACGTGGCCTACAGGTTCATACAACACTTTAAGAACTGAAGATGTGTAAGTTGATTATTTTAATGAATTTTAAACTGCAAATACTTATGTAACAGCCATGGAAATAAGCACCTGGTTATTTACCCAGCCCTAATTAAAATCAAAGAGCAGTCTTAGTTAAAAATCAGGAAGTGATTTTTCCCAATCATAAAATATTGCATGTTCTCCCTCCCACTTTCTGCTTTTTTCTATTTCTCTTGTTTTAGTTTTTTAATGAGCACTTCTTAGTGAAGAAATTTGGTGTGTTTGTAGAAGGTGTTTCTTGTTCCTTTTGCCTAGGGATATAGGAAGCTAGCTCACAAGTGGGAAAGAGTGGGGCAAAGGGAAACAGGGTTGGGATTTACAAACAAATGTTCTTTCAAAACACTCCCAAATGACTCTTTACTTTTGGAACCAGGAAGTGTTGATGGATGGACATTGACTTTCTGATAAGAGCACCAACATTTTTCAGGGCATTAACAGGCTCTATGGACCTCAGGTATTCACCTAACCCTCCAAGTCAACAGTATCAAAAAAGAATTTCAGACAACAAAGTTAACCCAGCCTCTACGTCTCAGATGAAGGTTATACTGGGTACTAAAAGTGCTTTCCTCAATATAAGGAGATGAAGACAATTTGACAGTAAAGGTGACGGCCTTAGTTAAGTGTGATTGGGGCCACTGCAAATTTTATTGGCCTAAATGGAATTTCTATAAGCCTACTGATTTTTGAAAATCATTTGTAAGTACGCTGACTTTTCTTTGAATTACTTTGGTATATTTGATTATGGCTAAATGGATAAAGTGAAATTATAAGCAAAGAATGACAAACTTTTGTTCTTGGGTCAATCTGAAAAACTAAGCTCTCGAGTTAAAACTACTTACACATTTCCACTAGAGGGTGTTATTGACTTATGAATGTGACTGTGGATTTTTGAAACTATTTCAATTTTCTGACACTTCAAATTAAAAACAATAATTGAAATGATTTTTATGTTTGGAACATCTTTGTTTAGAACAAACTTTTTGTTGAGGAGTCAAATGTTGTGACTTTTAAAGACAAATAACATGTAAATGGTTTTCTATGTTGTGTACCCTGGGGGAAAAACAATCAAAACGGTTTGATTCAACCTTTTGGAAAGCATTTTCCTGTATAGATACACCTAAAACCTTCCAAGAGAACCACTTATCCATTGTCTTATGACAAGTTATTCTCAACATATAATCCAAAGACAAAAAAATTATTTTTACAATAGGAAAAACCTTATTTTCACATTACCTTTTTTATCTTGTTGCTTTTCCATTAAAAATCTAATTTATTAATTATCCAAATAATACAACAATATTTGTGTTTAAAATTTTGCATTTAAACAAATACAGCTTTATTGCATTTAAAAATACACCTTTTATTTCTAACTCCTTTTGTCTTTTGTGTAACTCTCTGAACTGCACAGTTCTCAATTTCATTTTGAAATATGAAAATTTTAGATTTCCCAGGGATGGAATGTGTCCAGATCTTACAAATAATATAAGCACACTTTGCTAACTTTAATAATGTAGTGAGAGGAAGTTAAATATTGAGGCTCTCTGATGACCAAAGCTCTATGCTTTAAGTTAGCTCTGTCCATAAACCAGAAGGAGGTAACATGGCCCTTGGAGTGGAGAGAGCTTCTCCCTTTATTGGGCCTACTGTTCCAATATCTTCCCCAGATCCATGATCAATGAGTTAGCTGTAATGAAAACTGGTTGGAGATAGCAACCAATGACAGGACAACTGGAACTGGGCAAAGCACCAGTCTTTGTGTGAGATCCAGAGTTCCATGAACTGTGCTTTGAAGGTTCCTGAGTTTCAAGTTCCAGATATTTTCACTTAATGACATCATTTGAGAACTGTTGTTGAACTTAGCCAAAAGATCTGAAAGCCTCAGAAGAGGAACAGTTTTCAAAATATGGAAATCTCAAGGAATGATATGATGACAAGCAAAAGACTCAATGTTTCTTAAATTATTAGTATAACTTAGGGGATTTTAGGATGAAGAGAGAGTTTCAAACAGAACCCTCTTAGGTTCATTAATATATATAGTGAGAGAATAATGTATTGGAATAACACGGGTTGGAGCGGAGAGATCTGATTCCAATCCAATTCTAACACTCACTAGAATTGTGACCGTAGACCATTCATTCTAGTTTCCTCATCTGTTAAGTGGGGATAATACATATACAAACTACCTCACAGGGTTGTTATGGGACAAACATTTTGTAGACCTCAACGTAATATATAAATACCAGCTATTATTATATCTAGGTATAAAAGGTCATAAATAAGATATGATACATTTCACTAATAAGGCAGATTTTAATCATATTTTCTAATACTAGTGATAGAAATTTTTTGCCATATTTTATAATTTCACTGAAAGGAACAATTCTACATAATGTCAACATGTGTAGACAAGTTAAAATAAATATGTGTGTCCAAGAGGTTTGCATGTCTGATTAACAGAAAGATTAAATTTACCTTTTTGGAGAATATTTGAGGATTAAGGTTGTAAAGATATGGAGAATGTCTTTTGAAAGTATAATGAACCTTTAGAGGCAGCTAGGTGGCAAAGTGGATAGAACACTGGCCCTGGAGTCAGGAAGACGGGAGTTCAAATCTGACCTCAGACACTAACTGCGTGAACCCTCACTTCCTCAATTTCTTCAACTGTAAAATAGAGATTAAAAATAGCACCTACCTACTTCCCACAGTTGTTGTGAGGATCAAATGTGATAATATTTGTAAAGTGCTTAGCACAGTGCCTGGAACATAGTAAGCACATAGCAAATGCTTCTTTCCTTCCTTCCTTCCGTTTACAGACACTTACTGCATGGATTTGCATTTTGAAAGGCAATAGAAATGCATACTTATTTTTCTCTCTATGAAGCATGATGCAGTAGAAAAAAGCCTTGGATTTAGACGTTAAGTACTTGAGTTCAAATCCAGCCCCTATCATTTACCTACTTGTTTGACTTTGACAAGTCACTTAACCTCTTGTCCTCAGTATCTTCATCTGGAAAATGAGGTCCCTCTAAGGTCTCTCCCAACTCTAAATCTATGAATCCCTCTGGGCCTCAGCATCCTCACCTGTAAAATGAAGGAGTTGAACTAATGTACCTCTGAAATCCTTTCCACCTTTAGTCAGTCAGTCATCAAACTTTAATTAAATGTCTGTTATGTGCCAGGCACTGTGCTAAATGCTGAGGATAAAACAAAAATGCAACAATCCCTGCTCTCAATGAGCTCAGTCTAGTGGGGGGGTGGGGGGAATACAAGGAATAACAACTATGTATAGCCAAGATAAACACAGGATTAGTTGGAGAGGGTCAACAGCGGGAAGTCGCTAGTATTAAGAGGGATCAGGAAAGACTTTTTGTAGAAGGTAGAATTTCAGAAGGGATTTGAAGGAACAAATGATCCTACTTTTTATCAATAAATTTCTGTTATAGTACGCATGAAATTGAAACATATATGGAGGAATATAGGAATTTTTGTTACTTTTCTTGGTCTTATGAACGGTTTTCTCTGAACAAATTTGTCTATTTAGTGAGAGATGTATCTATTTTATGATCCCCTGTGGATTTTCATGGCATGGTATTTGTCTCTATGGCAAGCAATGGAAGAAAAGAGAAAAATCTCTTGACCTAATATTGTAGTTCTGAGTTAGCGGATGTAAGACAGAGGTTCTTAACTTGGAGTCCATAGACCTTCAAAGAGTTCATGGATAGATTTCAAGGGGTCTTTATCTTGGGTGAGAAAAATATATCTTTGTTTTCACTAATTTCTGACTGAAATTTAGCATTTCCTTCAAGTATGAATGCAGGTAACAATCCACAGCAGGATCACAGATTTTTCATATCACCTTACGGTTATTAGAGATAATCTTGAAATGTAATTTATGATCATCACTATTTTGAAATTACTGTAATTATTAGACTTGTTGCTAGCTACATTTCTATATCACAAATTTGTTTTTAAAATGTGTTAGTGGTTTTCAATATAATTGGTTTCCTTTTAATCCTATGTATTTTATTTTATTCATTTAAGGGGTCTATGGGCTTCACTAGACTACCAGAGAGGTCCATTGACACAAAAAAAAGATTAAGAAATCTTCCTCTAGGAGAAATATTTGTTGGATTTCTACAACAATCCATAGCTGGCCTCCCTGATCCTAGTCTCACCCCACCTGTCATGAATATCCCAGCCAGAGTAAGCTTTCTTAAACACCACTTTCATTATGTCATCCCATTGTTTGAAAATCTATGATAGTTTCTATTGCTTACTATCTAGAGTCTGAACTCCACCTCTTGGTACTCCAAGTTCCCAATAATATGCCTCACTCAGGATTTGCCTTTACATTCGCATTCCCCACCTAGGGATATGTTAGAAAACATTTGAATATATTCCCAACAAGAAACTTTCTTGCCTGGAGAAGAAGGTTGCTCCCCTATCAAGATCTCCCCGTGGTTGGTGCCCCATATCTATTTTCTTGGGCTACTTGCCCAATTTTCTGAATTCTTATGGCCTGGGCCCCCTTCCTCAGAATTTTGGCCTTCCCCTGCCCAGACCACACACTTGGATTTTTGGCTTGAA
Organism: Vombatus ursinus; assembly: GCF_900497805.2. Classification (NCBI taxonomy): domain Eukaryota; kingdom Metazoa; phylum Chordata; class Mammalia; order Diprotodontia; family Vombatidae; genus Vombatus; species Vombatus ursinus. Next base: position 11,660,080 of record NW_020954580.1, on the reverse strand, counting down.
GAAGCTTTGGTATTTATAAATTAATTACCTTTTCCAGATTTACTTGTTTTTGATTAGGAAAAAAATAAAGTAAAACAAAACCTTGAATTTTTTGCAAAGTGATATTTAGTACATTTCTATCTATTTCCCAGTCAGAACAATTATGTCTGGACATTCATTGTTAGGCCATTTAGTGTGGTTAAATTTTAGGGAAAAGTTTTGGAATATATGAAACCAGATATTTGCTATAATATTAAAATTAAATTTCATTATGTACAGCATTAGAGAAAATTACATTTTATAGAATTAATTATATTATAATGTAATAAATATCCTATTAATATATCTTTATATTTTATATTCTTGCTATGGAATATGAAATATTGAACTAAAATTACTATATTTTTTGTGGGGTTTATTGTAACATATATAACATGGAGATACCCATTTTTGAAGCTTGTCACTAGATTTAAGTGAGCTACTCTTTCTGTGAATACATATATTTGTAGGTATCACTCAAAGTTTATATTGTATTCTAATCTTTTAAGTAGATTATCATACCCAGATATGGTTTTATAGTAAGAGTAGGTAGTTGCCTACCTGGTATGTTTTTAGGAAGTTTTTTCCATTTAAAAAGTTCATATATATCTTACCCCACCTAGATACTACAGTGTTTGAAATTTATCGTTACAAACTCATTCCTTTGTTTTCTCTCTGTGTAGTTCCTTTTTAAGATGTGAATACTCTTGGGAGAGGTAATACATCAACTTAATGTTTATTATTTGTTATATCACCTTTTTTTCAAAAATGGGAAGGACCCAAATACACTTGACACTAATGGGTAGGTATGCTGGAGTAGGGAGGGGTCAAAAAAACCACATGGGAGAAGTAGCAGTGTCAAAACCAGCAATTCTGGAACCTGGGATAAGAAACACAAGGTGCTCCCAGGCAAAGCAGCATGAAAGGAAGCTGCAGATTAACTATTTAAGGCAAATATAGTTGAAAGGGTAAAATACACACACACATATTTAATATTTTATCTTCCCAATCACATATCAAAATAATTTTTAACATTTGATTTTTTTTTAATTTTGAGTTTTCAATTCTCCTTCTTTCCTCTCATTGAGAAGGAAAGCAATTTGATAGAGATTATACATGTGCAATCATGCAAAATATATTTCCATATTAGCTATGTTGTGGGGAAAAAAACACAGACCAAGAAAAATAAAGAAAGTAAAAAACAAAACAAAATTATTTTTTCGATCTACATTCAGACTTCCACCAGTTCATTCTCTGGAGGTAGATAGCATTTTTTTTCTTATTATAAGTCCTTCGGAATTGTTTTGGATCATTGTATTTCTGAGAATAACTAAGTCATTCACAATTGACTGCCATATGATATTGCTGTTACTAAGTATAATGTTCTCCTGGTCTGCTCATTTCACTTAGCATCATTTCATGTAAGTCTTTCAGGTTTTTCTGAGAACATCCTGCTAGTCATTTTTTATAGTACAATAGTATTCCATCACAATCATACATCATGACTTGTTCAGCCATTACCTTCAATTTACAATTATTTGCCACCACAAAAAGAGCTGCTATAAATATTTTTGTACATATAGATTATTTCTTTTTTTTTTTTAATCTCTTTGGGATGCAGACCAAGTAGTGGTATTGCTGGCTCAAAGAGAATGCAGTTTTATAGCCTTTTGGGCATAGTTTCAAATTGCTCTCCAGAATGGTTAAAACAGTTCACAACTCTACCAATAGTGCATTAGTGTCTCAATTTTCCCACATCCCCTCCAACATTTTTCATTCTCCTTTTCTGTCATATTAGCCAATCTGATAGGTATGGGGTGGTACCTCAGAATGTTTTAATTTGTATTTCTCAAAAAATAGTGATTTAGAGTAAATTTTTATATGATTATAGATAACTTTGATTACTTCATCTGCATTCCTTTTTTTTACCCCTTAATTTTATTTTTTTAAGATAGTATCCCATTATATTCAATTCACACCCATGTCCTCTATGTATACTCTTTCTAACTGCCCTAATAATGTTGAAGTTCTTAGAAATTACAAGTATCATCTTTCCATACAGAAATGTAAACAGCTTAACTTTATTGAGTCCTTTATGATTTCTCTTTCATGTTTACCTTTTTATGCTTCTCTTGAGCCTTGTATTTGAAAGTCAAGTTTTCTACTAAGTTCTGGTCTTTTCATCAAGAATGCTTGAAAGTTCTCCATGTAATTGAACATCCTTTTTTTCCCCTGAAGGATTATACTCAGTTTTACTGAGTAAGTGATTCTTGGTTGTAGTTTGAGCTCCTTTTCCTTCCAGAATATCATATTCCAAACTCTCAGAATGTAGAAGCTGCTAGATCTTATGTTGTCCTGACTATGGCTCTATGAAATTTGAATTGTTTCTTTCTGGCTACTTGCAATATTTTCTCCTTGTCCTGTGAGCTATGCAATTTGTCTATAATATTCCTATAATATAATTTTGGGATCTCTTTCAGGAGGTGATGGGTGGATTCTTTTAATTTCTATTTTACCCCTGGTTCTAGACTGTCAGGGAAGTTTTCCTTGACAATTTCTTTTTTATTTTTATTCATTTTGAACTTAAATACAAAATACAAACAGACACAAAAAATTCCCATGTATACAACACAACACAAAAAGAGAATTCAATATGAAACCATGAATCATCATTTCACACTATTTACTTTTTTTGGAAAAAAAACATGTAATAAATATTAGACAACATTTTCAAAGCTACTCTGCTTTTCTGTTATTCCTTCTGAGTTTTCTTTTGTTCTCTGCCATGCTGTTTTTAATTTTTTCTCCCTCTCTCCCAATCCCACTCTAGAGAAGGCCATCATTAGACGCAAATATGTATATATGTAAAACCATACTGTACTTCTACTTAACAATTCTTTCTCTGGAGGTGGATTGCCCCAAGGCCTGCTGCAGACTTTCCAAGTCTTGCTGTGTTACTGTCCTGCTGGAGTGTTGCCTTCACTGGAATGGGCTCCACATTCACCCTAGTGCAACCTGTTCTGCCAACTTTCTAATTTATCTTGAGCTGGAAACTTGTTTGACCCCATCTTTTTGTGGGTTCTACTGCCCCAGAGTTCATTTTGAAGCATTATTTAAAATTGTTTGGAGGAGAATTTGAGAGAGATATCAGGTGAGTCTTTTCCCTTTTTCTACCATCTTGGCTCCACCCCAGTAATATAATTTTAGGGAAGAGACTTCAGATCTTGGTCCACAAGGCCTTGTGGGAGAGTAGAGACCCCATTGATGGGGTTGGAATCTGAGCTGCAGAAAGGAAAAAACTCTGGCCCCAGACCATTTCCCACCCTTGATAATTTTATTACCTCATGGACTCTGTACTTTCCCACATGGCCAAATGTCTGTAGTCCCATCAATTGGTCTTTCATTGTGGCTACACTCAATCTCCCCTCCATTGTCTTGCCTCTCTATGGCCCCAAGCCATTTCCCACCCTTGGTCCCACCTATGCCCCATTTCCCACCCTTGGGAATTCTATTACCTCATGGACTACTTGGCCACTCTCCCATGGTCTTTCTGTATATAAGGTCCATCTTGTCTCCATTAAGATGCTCAGATTTTTACAATCTAGCCAATAGCCCATAGATGCTCAAACTCCTTAAGAGGCTAGCTAATATGGTGTATCTTCAATAAACTTTGTTTTTGGCTGCAAGAAGGCTTGGGTCGAATTCTTCCTGGGTATCATGATTTTGGGGTGCCAGGACCCCTAACCTCTAGACCACATCATATGGTTCCCTGCACCAGGAAAAACTGCCTATACCAAGCTCTTCACCAGCTGGAACTGGAAGGTATGTGTGCCTCCCCTCTTCCCCTAATCCCTTTTTTTTAACCCTTTAATTGGGTGGATTTCCAAGCAACTAGAAAGGCTTGGCTTGTGCTCTCAGGATCTCTGTCTAGTGGTTCTGTTCAAGACCATGGACATAAGCCTCTCAATTCTCTCAGCACCAGGGACTTGGGAAAAATTAACGTACTTTTTTGGGGTTTTGACTTTTTTGTTTGTTTCCTGAGTCTTATTCCTAAATCTTTTTTTTTAGGAGAGAGGGACTTCCAGTCCCCCCACCCGCAAAAGGGTCAATCCTTTTCAGTTCCTGAAGATTCACCTTTGGGTTGTATTTTACGAAGTTGGGAAAAATTTAGTTTCTCTAAAGAACTACAAAAGACAAGGCTGGTGTTCTTTTGCAACACCATTTGGCCTCAGTATCACCTGGAAAATTTTGAGGCATGACCCGTTTTTGGGACATTAGAGCAAAATATGCTCCCAGAGTTAAAACAATATTGTAGCAGAGAAGGAAAATGGGTGGAGATTGTCTACGTAATGACTTTTGTAGAACTTTTTCAGGACCCCATTCTCAGAAAAGATTGTAAGATGCCCATAGCTAAAGCCACCCCACAAATGGGGAATGGGAATCAACTAGACTTTTTTTTATGGTTCCCAGGGCTATAGTATCTCCCCAGTCTCTCCCCCCTCCCTATTCTCCCTATTCTCCCTCAGCCCCCCCTGTTTCCCATCCCCCTCCTTCCTTGCCTAACCCCTCTTTCCCTTGCTTCCCCCCCCCTTTTCCTCCATCCCAACCCCCTTCTCACCCTGCAACTTCTTCCCAGACCCCTGCTCAGGAGGCAACCCCTGTTCAGGTTTTGGCGACAGCTCCTCCCCAGGCCCTTCACCCTGAGGCAAAGACCACCCAGACCTTGGCCTCAGCCCCAGCTCCTCCCTCGACCCCTCCCCTTCCTCCAGTGTCCTCCCCAGCCCCTGTTCCCACAGAGCCTTCAGGACTCTTTCCTCTAAGGGAAGTTCCTGCCTCCCCTAATGGGACAATTAGGGTGCATGTTACGTTCTCCATTTCAGATATCAATCAGGTAAAAGAGAAACTGGGTAGATACTCAGAAGATCCCACTAAGTTTACTGAGGGCTTTAGGGACATGTCCCTACAATTTGAGCTTTCTTGGGGTGATTTGCATATCCTCTTCTCCACCTGTTGTACCACTGAAGAGAAGAGGAGAGTTTGGGAACAGGCCCAAAAATTTGGGGATCGTTTTGCTACCTATGACCCCACAAAATACCTCCCAGGAACAGCTGCTGTTTCCACTACTGACCCAAGATGGGATTATCAGAAGAGTGAGGATAGGGCAAGGAGAGACCACACGGTAATTTGCTTGTTAGAAGGACTAAGAACTGCATTCCAAAAGCAAGTAAATTTTCAAAAAATTAAGGAAATTACTCAGGGAGAAAAAGAAAACCCTGCCCTTTTCCAAGACAGGCTAGTAGGAGCTATTAAAAAGTATACAAATTTAGATCTCGACTCTATAGAAGGGGCAACAATCCTTAGCATGTATTTCATTAATCAGTCTGCCCCAGATATTAGGAGGAAATTGCAGAAATTGGCAATGGGACCCCAAACACCTCAGGCTCAATTACTGGAGATGGCCTTTGGAGTTTTTAACAACAGAGACTTAGTAGCAATGGAGAAAAGAAAAAGAAGGGAAAGGGCTAGAGACAGAGAACATGCCCAATTCTTGGCTGTTGCCATGGCCAGGAAAAGACCCAAGGGTGCTAGCAACTCTGGCAGTGGGAAAATCTGCTTTCGATGCCACCAGGAGGGTCACTGGTCCAAGAAGTGCCCCGCCAAGGCACCCCCTCAGAGGGAGCCCCCAAGACCAATGCTGCTGGGACTGTGCCCAGGATGTGACCAGGAGGGACATTGGAGAAAGGATTGTCCTCAAGGTTGGAAAAGTGGTGGATTCACCCCTCAGTACCCCATCCTCCAGTCTTCTCAAGATTGGGAATGACAAGGGAGCCTAGGGCTTGGTAGCACTCCCACTTTCTCCATCTTTCTCACTGAGCCCTGGGCAAAATCGAAGGTAAGGTTACCCACTTTATCTTGGCTATGTTCTCTGTTCTACCCTGTCCCTATTTGCCCCACTACCTGTCCAGTCATGAGCGTTGAAGGGACATACCCTCTCCCTTGCTTACTTGAGGATCTGTTGTTTGAACACTCCCTTCTTATGCCTCCTATCTCTCTTTTCCCCCTGTGCCCCAGAAGTGTGAGAGACATTTGAGCTAATTTTTTTTGACATCAGGGAATTATGTCAAGCAACTTGTCATAATTTGGTTACTGCTAAAGTTAGCTATCGTAGGTTATTGTTTTAATGTGTAAACTTGCCAAAAACTTGTTTGGGTTTTGTATAGAAATCTTTAATGATTGTTTTTTTCACACCAGGACAAATTTAAGTTTGAGATGTAAATCCTGGAAAAGTTTTTCCTAAGCTGTGATTAGTAAAACTTGCTGTTTGAGGTAAAAGCTCATAGGATTTTATTTTGAGTTGTCTGATGGGTCATAATCCATTGATAATCAATAATCCACCATCTGAGATAAATGCCACAAACTACTCAGAGAAGGTGATACTGATGGGAAGTCAGTATTGGGAAAAGCTGAGAGGACAATTTTAGCTTCAGTCTAAGATGGGATCCTCCTGGCTCAGTTTCCCTATTATGTTCCTTTGAAAAGGAATGTTACCCACCTGGCTATTCCTGAGTCCAGCTATGAAGTGGATTTGATACTATGTGATTGGAAAACTGAATTATCTGAATCTAAGCAGAGCTAAGGATGTTTCATCCTCTCAAAGTTGGGCCCTAAATTTGGGCCCTGTAGTCTTTTCTGTCAGATTTGTGTCTTCCAGACTACAGGCCACTCACCTACAGTTGGTAACAGCAAGTACCAGCCAATGTCCCCACATCATTCCCTGGATGCAGCCTGGGCTCCGTTCCAGTCAACCTCATCTTTGGGACCCCCTAGAGGCAGGGACAGCTCTATGCCCCTTGCCAGCAGGAAGCAGTTTCAGAAACTGAAACCTTCACCCCTTACCCCAAAAGAATTTGGGTTCCTATTTGTTTGAGGGGGGAATGATGGAGTTGGAATCTGAGCCCCAGAAAGGAAAAACCCTGGCCCCAGACCATTTCCCACCCTTGGTAATTCTGTTACCTCATGGACTCTGTACTTTGACCAAATCTCTGGCAGCTATAGTCCCATCAACTGGTCTTTCACTGTGGCTACACCCAGTCTCCCCTCCATTGTCTTGCCTCCCTATGTCCCCATAGATGCTTATACTCCTTAAGAGCCTAGCTAATATGGTGTATCTTCAATAAACTTTGTTTTTGGCTGTAAGAAGGCTTGGGTGGAATTCTTTTGGGCAGGACCTGGGTATCGTAATTTTGGGGTGCCAGGACCCCTAGCCTCTAGACTGCATCACCATGACATCACTTCATGGTAGAAAGATAGATACCCAAAGACACCAGTTGCTTTGGGTGGAAATGATAAGGTCTAGAGATTTAGGGGTGCTAGAACCCCAAAATCACAACATGCGGGTCCTGCCCAAGCCTTCTTTCAGCCAAAGACAAGGTTTATTAAAGATCTGCCATATTAGCCAGACTCTTAAGGAGTCTGAGCATTTGTGAGGTATTGGCTAGATTGTAAAAATCTGAAGAGTGGCTAGATTATAAGAATCAGAGCATCTTAATGGAGACAAGATGGACCTTATATACAGCAAGACTGTGGGAGGGATCTAGGAGTGGCCAAGTAGTTTGAGGTGACTGGAAGAGGGGTCTAAGGAAGATCTGAATGGGAGTGGCCAGTAAGCTGGAGTGAACAGATCTCCTGGGACCTGGACAATGGAGCCTAGCTAGGATTAAGTGTGGGCAATGGTGGGGGGGGAGGGAATGAGGAGGGCTAGACTAGGTTAAGGGTAACAGAATTGGGAGATTGGGTGTAGCTACAATGAAAGGTCAGTTGATGGGATTATAGACACCATGTGGGAAACATCAGGTTTTTTTTCTTTTTGGGGTCTAGCTCCCATCCTCATCAGAAACAAGGAAGGACACCATGAGACTACTTGTGGGCAAGGAGGAGCTTATCTGGGGTAGGACCTCCATGGTAGGAAGTATGCTACTTGATAGCTTCCTGTTTTAACTAATCATTCTTGCTAAAAAGACCTACGCACAGTTGTTGTTTGTGGAAGGAATGTAAGTGCTTTCAGCACCATTTCAATTTTAGTGCCCTGGGGCAAAGCTCTGGTTTCCCTGTGTTGCTTATAGCTCTTATCTGGGCTGACTTTGAAGAATTTTAAGTTGAGCTATTGGGAGTGGGCATTCCAGTCAAAGAAAACAGGCTGTGTGAGGAAAAAGTAAAGGGACAGTAAAGCAAAGGATACGTGTGCATTAGCGAAAAAGACTGGTTTGTCCAAAGCAAGAGATATGTGAAGTGATAAGATAGAAGATCAGAAATGTAGGTTGTAGCAAGCTTTGGGGAGGACCTTGGATGCCAAACAAAAGAGTATGGATTTTCTCTTATAGGTGATAGAAAACCACCAAAGTTGAGAAGCATTGGAATAACGTACATTGGAAAAACTTAATCTATTGAACAAAATGATTTGGGAAAAAAGGAAGGACAGAGTGGAGACTGGAGATTGATTAAGAGGCTATTAGAATTGTCTAGACAATAGGTGATAATGTCCTGAAATAGAGTGGGGGCTGTAGGAATGGAACAAAAATAGAGAGATACAGGAATTATTTTGTTGATAGAATTTATTGACCTTAAGTCAGATGGAGAGAAGTGAGGGAGAGGGAAGAGTCTAAGATGACTTCAAGATTTTGAGCCTGGATGAGGAACATTTAATAAGCATTATTATGTACGTAGTATTGCTAAGCTCTACAGAATCAACATTTTTGAATTGTGGTGCTGGAGAAGAATTTGAGAATCCCTTGGACAGCAAGGAGATCAAATCAATCACTACTTAAAGAAATAATTCAGACTATTCATTGGAAGGTCAAACAGTGAAGCCAAAGCTTAAATACTTTGGCCGCATCATGAGAAGACAGGACTCATTGGAAAAGGCCCTGATGTTGGGAAAGATTGAAGGCAAAAGGAAAAGGAGATGGCAGAGGATGAGATGTATAGACGGTGTCATGGAAACAACGAACATGAACTTGGACAGAGATACTTCAAGAAATAGTGAAGGTTAGAAGGGCCTGGCATGCTGTGGTTCATGGGGTCATGAAGGGTTGGACAAGACTGAACAACTCAACAACAAAGTATTGCTAAGTGCTGGGGACACAAGAAGACAAACAAGACAATTCCTGTCTTCAAGGAGTTTGCATTTTAATTGAGTGGATAACACGGTTCCATATAGGTTGGATAGAAAGGTCCTTAGGGTACAGCAATAAGGTTGATAGTGGTGCTATAAATAGAAATGGGGAAGTAAGGCAGAATAATAGCATGTTTTTCAGAAGAAAACAATTAATTCCATTTTGCATATGTTGAGTTTAAGGTGCTGGTAGATCTGATGCCCAGTAGACAAAGTGGAGAAATAGATTTGACAACCCTAGAGGTAATAATTGAAGTTAGTTGTAGCTTCTACAGTGGGAAGGGAAAGGAAATGGAGAGATTTAAGGAGTATAAAGAATACTTTACTTTCTTTGTTTTCATGAAAATGATAGGAATCTCACATTATTGAAACAAATGAACTTATTTGGTTTGCATTGTGATAGCCCACTCCCCCATAAATGTGAGGTTTGTGTGCACTTCTTTTTTGGCTATAGACATTAGCTATCACATTTGTCCAATGTAAAAGCAGATATTTGTTCATGTAACTGAATAATGGGAAAACAAATTGACTGTAAAGAAACCGAGCAAAAAGGGGAAAGAGGAGTTGGTCTCCAGGATATTTGTGAATAGGGAAGAATGCATAAGGGAGGAAGGGTGGAGAAAGGGACCCAAAAATGGAGAAGTGAGGAATAATATTCATTAAGTAATTAACTTAAGAGAAAATTAATTCAAACTGATTTCACTGAGAATTGGTGATGAACAGGGATGGACCTGGAAATCCCAGACAGAAAGGAGATTGTATCCTCAGGATTCCACTGAACCTAAAAAAGTAAAGCTTCAATTTAGAATTTAAAAGCGATAATAGGCTTACAGGAAAGTTAGAATTAGGACTAGGCTCCTTTTGTAAGACAGTAAGAATCCAGAACCAAGGAAATCCCTATCTTAAGGCATATCTTAAGCTGGACAAATGTAGAATCTCCAGTCACATTATGTACCTAGTAACCTGCCTACCAGAAAAATAGCTTTATCACCACATTCTCACACTGTACGGGATTAACTAAATTTGTGGTAATGATGATTTAGGATAAAGAAAGGGAAAGGAAGGGATTAAAGGCTGTATTTCCAGGTCTGAAGTGTAAATCCCTTGGGTGGTAAAAGCTGACAATGAGTATGGTGAACACAGGAAATCTGCTTGTGAGTCCTTCTTTGCCCTCCCCACCACTTCATATTTCACTGATATATGAAATGTAACTAGAAACATCATGAATGATATGATTTGACTAAGGCCTTATAAGTAGATTCTTTTAATGAACAGGTAACCCAATAAAACACCCCTCCCACACTCCAACCCCATCCCACCCCCACATTTTTTGTATTACCAATCTCATAGTTATAACAGATCTGATGGTCATCAGTATTGACTAACTGATACAGGTACAAATTAACTGCTACATGCCATATTTCCAATTTTATTAAAATTACTATTTGCTTATGGCCTTATTGAAGACTGTTTTTTTTGTTTGTTTTTTTTTAGAATCTTGTTAGTTGAGAGAGTTAGTTGAGAGAGCTCATGCTAATTTGCATAGTAAATGTAACAAATCGTATCTCCTTTAATTAGAATTGTATCTTCCTGTTCCATTTCTTCAGTGACATCAAATTTTACCCACTTTATAAGGGTGTTAATGTAAAATACAACAAGACATTTAGAACCATTACTTAAATCCCATTATTGGGAACATTTAAAAATAGCACAGTAAAGTCACAAACATCTGAAATCTCCACTTATAATTTTGTTTTGTGTAGAGTTGTTGTTGGTGTGTGTGTATGTGAATTATCTAAATCTAACAAGTACAATTTCATTGCTAATTAGATTTAGAGAAGAATGTAAAAGCTAATGGAGAAATGCATTTAAGAAAGGAACAGTTAGTCCAAAACTGCTCATGAAATCTATACTACTGCCATTGGAGATATATTGTGAGGTTCTTCATAATGTCTAGCAGACATAGTATTTCTAATTAACATAGAAATATGTAATAAGTACTTAATGGTGGAATGCAACTAGAACCAGATAAGGAAGAAAAACAGATGTGAGAAAATAGTCTGTTTCTATCTGCCTCCTGGAAAATTAATAGCATCACTGAAATTCTTTCCATTTATTACAATGTAATATTTGAATTGTTGACTTATTTCAGTGCCTGTTAACCTACCAAAATCAATCAATAATTCATGATTTTAAAAGTGCAATACTGCAAGTGGGACAGCAGATGTCACTCTTGTCATTTTTCTGGTCTTGTACTATCAGGGAACACTAGGCTGATCTGAATAGGGGCCTCAATTATTGGAAAACAGGACTGAAACGGAACCTTAGGAGAATCCTTGTGTCACCCATTTTGGATTCCAGATGATACCTAAACTTCACATAACTGATACCATCAACACTATTCAAAACCCACTTTTTCTATTAATTGATATGTTCTGGAGGCTTTTTTTTTTTAAATGACAATGGTGCTACGCTGTGATTCTGTTTCTGCTACTGCTGGATTTCTTCAAGAAATCTTAGTAATATTTTTGTTAGTCTCATTCTCCTTATTCTTTTTTCATTATTGTTATGTTTTACATAACAATGAAAAGAAAGAATAGAATTATCTTCAACTTGATTTTACTGGTCAGTCAATGAGCTTTATTCAACAGTCAATCAATGAGCATTTATTGAGCTCCTATAGGCTGGTGACTGCCCAGCCCTCCCTCACTTAAACCCAATTCACTTGCCGTGTCCTGGCATCACCTCCCCGATGTCAAGGTCCTCTTTGAGAACAAAGGACAGACAACAGCCAGGCTCTGAACCAAGAGCTGGGAATACAAATATTATCAAAAATAAAATATCAAAAATAAAAAACAGTCTTTACTCTCAAAGAGCTTGGGAGGACAACACATAGAAGCAAGCTGTAAAGGCAGGGGATGGGAGATGAGGGCATGGAGGTTGGAGTGGGAAAGGTTTGAAGGACAAGTTCCTAGTGTAGGCTGCTGAGAAATGAAGAGATTAATGGCGGGCCTGGGTGCCTTCCTTAAGTGGAGGTTCTGGGAAGAGCCGCCTAGTTAGAAGGTAGAATTCCAGGGCAGAGGGTAATTCAGAGGAGTGAGCTCCTGGGCTGAAGTGGTCTTTCAGAACACAGAGGTTTCTTAGGCTTAGTGGAGAAGTCCAGAGTACAACCTGGTGGGAAATGAATGAGGCTACTTGCTTGTATTTCAACTCTCCAGCATGTTGTTGGGATTCCTCCCTATTGGGCCCCTCAGCTAATCCCAAAGGCCATATTTCTCTCTCAATACCTGGATATGTTTTCCCCAAGCAAATTTACTCCCAGATTTCTTCCAAAGCCCTTTCTCATCCCCTCCTCCAGGCTAAAAACACCTATAAACAATGAACTTTTTGTTTGTTTGTATGATCTGCCCATAATTCACTGCCTATATTATCCTAGTCTAATTGATACTATACATAGTCAGGTATTAATAGGCCTAAAAGATCAAAACACTGCAAGGGACTAGAATGAGTGGAAAGATAGTGGCCTAAATGACCACTAGGTGGCAGTGTTGGATTTGGAGTCAGGAAGACCAGAATTCAAATTCTGTTTCAGACACTTAGTTGTGTGACTGAACAACTCATTTATTTCCCATTCTATGCTTTCACAAAAAAAGTGTTGCTATAAATATTTTTGTGTATATGAAGCCTGTCTTTTTATCATTGACCTCTTTGGGCCATAAATCTAGCACTGGAACAATTGGTTAAGCATTAAGTAGACATAACCTTTTCATACTAAAATATATAATGTAGGAGGAAAGGACTATTTAATTTCAAATATATAAAGAGAACAAGTACCAATGTGGCCCATGTAAGGGACAATATTTAATTTAATAATATAATTTTTATAACATAATATTTTAATTTAATAATATATTTAATTTACTTTATATAGGGGTCTGAAATCATTCAAATATAGCACTATCCAAGTGTTGCTGTATAACAGGAGCAAATTTATTGCTATTATTTGTATTGGGGATTGGTATGGAAGACTGAATAGACTACAGATGGTCCTGAATGTAACAGACTGGTTATTAATTAGAGAGATGGAGATAAAATTATCTCTAACCTCTATTTTAATTTAGTATTTAATGTTTCATGGTTTCGACCTCTATTTTCCTAAAAAAAAAAGCATAATAAATGCCTCTATGTTCTTGGCAATGTAGTAGGTGCCATCTCTGACTCAAAAAGGCAAATTTCTTACCTTTAAGAGGTATACATTCATTTTTGAAACTTTGAACAAATAGAACCAAAGATGTGATGAGCTTATTAACAAGCTACTCTGATGCTTAATCTTTTTTCAACTGTACACAGAAAATAAGTATATTGTTACCATGTACAGTGTTAAAGGGAAAATTCAGTGTTAGAGTACTCTTGGGTCATATGCCATCCTGATTAAATCCTTCATAACCTGCTCCTAGCCAAAGGCTGCACCACTCAAATGGGAGCTCTTAAAGGAAAGGGCTCCTGAATAAAGAGGCCATTTGAGTTGATGATTGAAAGAAGCCAGGGATTCTAAGAGATGGAGATGAAAAGGAGAATTTAAAGCATACAACGGCATGAAGATGGAAGCTGGAGCGCTGTATGGGAGGAATGGCAAATAGGCCAATATGCTTTGACCTTGGAGTGTGTAGAGAGGAGTAATGTATAAGAAAACTGGAAAGGAAATCAGGTTGTGAATGATTTAAATGAGAAATGGAGTTTTACTTGCTGTTAGAGTTAATAGGGAGTCTAAGTTTATTGAGTGTAGCAACAGGGTGGGGGGTGACATGGTCAGATCTATACTTTAGGAAAATTACTGTGGCAGATGAATGAAGGATGGATTGGGGTGGGAAGCAGCTTGAAGCAGGGAGATGGTTACTGCAATAGTCAAGGAACTAGGCGATGAGGGCCTGTACCAGTATACTTGAGATACTGTGAAGGTAGAATCAATAAGATTTAGCAACTGATTGGATATGTATGGTGAGCAGGCATGAGAGGTTGAGGATGACACTAAGATTTTGAGGCTGGGAGGAAGGTGTTTCCCTTTACAGCTAAAGGAAAACTGGGAAGAGGGGAGGGCTTAAGGAGTAAAGATAAGCTGAGTTTGAGCTACCTACATCCAGTTTCAGATGTCCAAAAACTCTAGCTCAGGAAAAAGGCTAGGCCTGGATATATAGATCTGATAATCATCTGCATAGAGATGCTAATTGATCTATGGCAGCTGTAGGATCACCAAGTGAGATAATATAGGGGGAGAAGAGGGGTCAGAACATTGCAGTGGGGGATACCCATGGTTAAGGCATGATGTGGATGAAATGACAGTAAAGGATATTGAAGAACATTAAGATAGGAAAACTAAATGGTTTGTCAAATGCTTCTTGTCAAATGGCTTCAATTTTTTTGTGAAGTACAAAATGGCCTTCTGTGAAAGAGTTCTGTGAAGGGGGATGTGGTAAGTTTGAGGAAGGATAAAAAGATTTGGAATATCTATTGTGGTGAATGGGATAGCAAATTGTTAAGCAATGTATAGCTCACCTTGATGCAGTGAGGGCCCAGTTGAGATTATGTAACATAAATTTGTAATGGACCCAATCAGCACAGTTGTGTGATTTTTTTTTTCTCTAGCTCCAATCAGCAGCAAGTAAATAGGATGGTGGGAGTAATGCAGGATTGGCCTTTGGAAAGACCTGACTGATGGTAGGAAAAGAGGTGGGGCAAGGGTTCTAGAAGAGAGGAAAATGTCAAGTTGAACTGGTTCACCAAGGCATTGACATAGGGAAGGGAGGAAAGTGTAGCCAGGACAGGGGGGTGGCCTGATAATGAATGTGAGGGTTTAAATTTCTAGCTAACGATGCTAATCACTTGTCTTTCTCTGAGCTGTAAACTACCCCCTAAAGGACGGCACTTGACCATGGGCTTACTGTGATTAGCAGAGAAGGAAAGATGCCATTTATTTTCAACTGTAGATGGTTCTCCCATGAATCTTTATGGACAGCTTTCTCTGTGTACCGTGGTTGGAATATTTTAGAAGGTATTCCTGTTCTATAGAATTTAATATTATAGATCTCTAGCTGGAAGGGACTTTACGGGTCATCTATTCCAACCCCTCATTTTATAGATGAGGGAAATAAAACCCAGGGAGGTTAAGATACTTGTGCCAGGTCACATAGGGAATCAGTATGAGATGTGGGATTTAAACCCACAGCCTCTTTATCTGGAGCTAACCAGTGCTCTTGGGAAGTATCCAATTGCCTACCTATCTTGATTACACCTAAAGTGTCTTATTTTTGTATTAGTTGAATAGTGAAAAAAATCCTGTTTGCCACACCATAATAAAGTAGCAGTGCCTAAATTTACATATGTATGTATGTATGTATATATATGTGTGTGTGTTTATTCACATATACATATATACATGCATGGGTATGTGTATATACACATACACACACATGCACACACATATAAAAATAATTGGTTTTTTTTTGTTTGTTTTCCTGCCCCTCATCACTCCTATTCTATGGTCACCTCTATCCTGCAGTTCTCTTACTATGCAGTTAAGGAATTAGTTGAACTAGATACTTCCTGGCATCCTTTCTGATTCTAAGCTTTTGTGATTCTGTGAAACATAAAATGGAGTTCTGTTAGGGGCAGGCCTGAAGCATCCCCCCTGTTTGTTCAGGTTTAATTCTGGGATGAAATGAGGTGCTCCACTTTTAAAGATTCAGCCTCCTTCGTCTATCTTTGGGAGTGCTTCCAGTCTGCAGGGCAGAATATTGTGACTCAAGTGGTTTTCAAACATCTACCAAGGCAGAAAGGCCCAGATCTCAAGGGCATAGGACCTTTTATAACTGGAGGTAACCATGAAGCTACACCCACATAGACCAAGTTCACCAGGAAGCCATGGTTCTGGTGGTTTGGTCCTTTCCATACCCCTGAGGCCAGGCTTGTCAAGGTCTAGCTTTGTTGCTTTTTCCTAACTCATGTTGGGGGAAGGGAAGTCTGGTCCCATTGGTTCTTACCCTCCATGGGTTTACCATCTAATTGGACACACAATGGAATTTCTACTCTGAAAATCAGTCAAAACAGTGAAAGCAGGGAAGGTCAGATCAAAGCAAAGGGATATAATCCTATAGAAGTGTCTGATAATATTTTAGATGGCATACTGGACAAAGAACTGGACTTGAAGTCAGGGAGATCCAGTTTCAAATCTCACGTGAAACTAGTTGTGTGATTCTAAATCACATAATCTCTTGGGCATTATCTATAAAATAAAGGTATGGGCCTCTAATATCTATGCCAGCTCCAACTCTGTGAAACCATAAGCCTCTATGATTTGTGTCCTTTTTTGTATCGTTTGCTGGAAAGAGTTGAATGAAAGTTAGAACTAATATATTTAGTAAGAACAAAATTAAAAGGTTTCTAATTTAACTTCTTCTAGACCAGCATTACTCTCCTCAAAATGAAAATTCTGCATACAATTATTATGCAAACTTGTTGCTAATCCATTTAAAAAAGAGCCTAGGCACAGGAATAAAAATCAGCAGGCTGACTGAATTTTGAGAAAGCAATAAATATAACTATTGTTTAAAATAATTCAGTCTGGTGTCCTCTTCTAAATTTAAGAAGGACCCAATTATCAGTGTGCAAGTAACCAAAAAAAAAAAAGACTTCTCTATTTACAGTTAATACAATGGGATTCAAACATTTTGGGTGAATTATATGGAAAAGTGGAAACACTAGTTTATTATGCTTAATAGTTTCGGCTGGTCTATTATTAAAGGTCTTGGAAGCAAGTTGCACATCTACCTATTGTGGTAGGAAGGGTAAAAGAAAAAGATCTCTCTTAATTCTACCTTTCCCTGGAGATCTAACTTCTAATTTTCTATAAAATAGACTTCTAATTTCTTACCCTATCACTGTTTTCTCATGTAGGGCTGATTGATTTTCAAATACTTAATTTTGATACAGTGGGAAGAATTTTGTCTATTTAAAATATATATTGCTATCAATTATTTTGCATTTCATTCATTTCTCAATGACTATTTGCCCTTTAGCCTTCCATTTACAGATTTCCCATGCTCCTCTGTATTAATTATACTTATCATTTCTTATAGCCTAGTAATGTTACATTGCATTTACATAATTTGTTTAGCCATTCCCCAACTGATGGGCACTTACTTTCTTTCCAGTTCTTTGCTACTGCAAAAATAGTACTTCTACAAATCTTTTGGTAAATATAAACTTTTCTTTTTGTTATTCATCTCCTTGAGATATATGCCTGGTTGTGGAATTCAGTTCAATGAACAGTTATTAAGTGCCTACTATACGCCAGACATTGTGCTAAGCACTGGGGATACAAGAAGAGGCAAAAGACAGTCCTTGCCCTCGAGGAGCTTACAGTCTAATGGGACAACATGCATACAAATAGTCTGTATACAAAGCAAGCTATATACAGGATAAATAGAAAATAATTAACAGAAGGAAGGCAGTGGAATTAAGAGGGATTGGAGATTTCCTTTAGAGGGTAGGGTTTTAGTTGGGACTTAAAGGAAGCCAGAGAGGTCAACAGTTGAAAAGGAGGGTAGAGAGCACTTCAGGCATGGGAGACAGCCAGAGAAAAAGCCCAGAGCCAAGAGACAAAAGTTTGTTGTCACAGCCAGGAGGACACTGTTACTGAATCGATAAGTATATGTTGGGGAATAAGAAGAAGACTGTGTAAATGTAAAAAGACTGGAAAGGTAGAAGGGGAATAGATTCAAAGGACTTTAAATGCCAAAGACAGCATTTTGTGTTTGTCTCTGGAAGTCACTGAAATTTATTGAGTTGGGGGGGGGGGGGCAGTGACATGATCAGATTTGCGTTTTGGGAAAATCACTTCAGTGGCTGAATGGAGAAATGCTTAGAGTAGGGAGAGACTGAAGGCCGGCAGACTCACCAGCAGGCTATTGCAATCCTGAAGCTTGAGGTGATGAGGCCCTGCACCAGAGTGGTGGCCATTTCCTAGGGCAATGGTCCTACATTGCTTTAGGAATATGTGTCCTAGATTGTAGTCTTGCCTTTGTGACTCTCTAGCTGTTTGATATCTGACAAATCACTTAACCTCACTGGGATTCTCCATTGATCTGTCAAAGGAGGAGATGGGACTAGATAATTTCTAAGGTTCACTCTAGCTTTATTCTAAAATTCTACAATGTTCTATGATAAAAGGCAGAGTGGTAGGGCTGGACTTGGAGAGACCAGGCTTTGATCCTGAACTTACTCTATTACCACGGGCAAGTCACTAAACCTCTGTAAATTGGCTTGTGTTTCCTCAACCTATTTTCCAGTCTTTTGTCAAATGGTGATAATAATACCTGTAAAACCAACCACGTGAGATTGTTATGGGGATCAAAGGAGATGATTAATGTAAAATAAGTATATAAATGCCAGGTATTTAATTTAGTTGAATAGTTGAACACTAACTATGGGTTTCAGGCACTCTGATTCAAGTTGATGAGTTGATAAAAAATGTTAATAAGAATGATAATAAAAATTAGTTGATAAAAAAGTATCATGTAATTTCACACACGTCAGAGTAATATAGTGGAAAAAGCAGTGACTTTAGAGTCAAAGGACCTTACTTCAAATCTCACTTTTGATAATTACCTGTGTGACCTTGGGCAGAATATTTAACGTCCCTGAGCCTCAGTTTCCTCATTTGTAAAACTAGATGGCCTCTGAAGTCTGTTCCAAACCTAGATCTATGATCATATACCATAAAGGTTACACCTTCAAACAGATATAAATTTTAAATCAAAATTTTAAATCAGGCATGAATGTCAATGTGATGATAAATGTCAATATGATGCAATCGATTTACCATTCACACGAATGTTTAGTAATGGGAGTAGTATCATTTGTGTTATAGCCTGATCATTCGTGTGGGTTAGGGAGGACCGTTGTGAACTCCAGGCAAAGGAAATGTGCTCTGTGGGATCTGTGCCTGCAATTGTGTGTCATACGCACTTCATTTCACACTTCACAGGCAGTGTCCGAGCTGAAGATACTGGCCAGGCGCTCTTGCTTTTGGACTTGCCAGACAGAACTAAATTAGCTGCTGTCTGCTGTTCTAGGAGAATCCAGTAGGGGGATAGAAGGTTGAGCCTCTTTTTTCTACTCCTGGCATGGGGTATTGCTTATGACCTAAAAGTGAGGAAGGAAATCAGTCGGGGGAGGGGGCATTTTAGGACAATGGAAGCTGGATTTGTAGTCAGAAGACCTCAGGCCAAGTCAACAAGTCAATCTGTCAACAAGCCTTTATTAGGTGTTGTGTCAGGCACTGGCTTCCAAAGGTACCCACCTCCCAGCCCACGGCAATCTGGGCTCATATGGACTAAAGTTTGATCCTGGGGGTCTAACTCCAAAAAGGTTCAATTCCTTCTCTGGCTTTGCCTCACACTAAAGTAAAACTCCAGGCACATTTCTAAAACAAAGATTAGGTATGGCTTACACTTACGACTTCCCCATATTTCCTGAT
Organism: Vombatus ursinus; assembly: GCF_900497805.2. Taxonomy (NCBI): domain Eukaryota; kingdom Metazoa; phylum Chordata; class Mammalia; order Diprotodontia; family Vombatidae; genus Vombatus; species Vombatus ursinus. The sequence goes on along the minus strand of NW_020954580.1, from coordinate 11,640,356 downwards.
AGAATTTCCCCCACTTAAGTAATTGATTGGATGTAAGTGAGGGAGCAGGGAACATAAAAAGCATTCTGGTTGTCTATCCATTGTTTCTTGTCCTTTTTACACTAGTTCCTTGTGTAGGCCACTTGTCCTTCCATTTTCCTGTCAGTTATTTGCAATTTCAATTCTTCTGAGATGATCAAATTCCATGATTTGTAGCTCTGTAGCACCATCCCTGAAAAATTAGTGGTAAAGAAATAGGCTTTTGTAATAACCTTATAAAATAGTAATCATCTTCTGAAATATTTTAGGTAGAAAAGCACTTAGATATTAATTATTTAAATTTCACACACAGAAACTTATAAATCTCCTCATTTGGGCAACAGATTTGGATTGTAACATTTAAGGAAGGAGGTCCCTGAACAAATTATGACTCAGAAAGATTTCCTTCTGTCACAGCTGGCATCCAGAGGCTGGAGATTTGGAAGGACTCCAAAGGCCCTAATTGTGGAGTATGTGAGGAGAATCAGCCCTATAGAGGATCATGTAGGCAACTGAATTCAGATAATTTCAAGGTAGCAAACTTTTATTAAGTGCCCACTGTGGGTAAGGTACTGCTCTAGTCTTGGGGTAGCTAGGTGGTGTCTAGTGGGTCAGGTCTGTATCAAGAAGACTCCTCTTCCTGAGTTGAAATTCAGTCTCAGACACTTACTAGCTGTGTGACTCTGGGTAAGTCATTTAATCCTGTTTATTTCAGTTTCCTCATCTGTAAAATGAGTTGGAGAAGGAAATGGCAAACCATTCAGGTAACTTTGCCAAGAAAACCCCAAATGCAGTCATAAAGAGTCAGAAATGAATTAAAATGACTCAACAACAACAACAACAATAGAGTGAGTAAGATAACTTTCCCAATCCTCTGATTATTAATATCAGGTAAAGCATATAAATACCAATATCAGGTGAGGCTCACTGAAAGAGTTTGCCACTGTTATGGCAGCTGTAGAGTGTAGAGTCCAAATGAAAGAGAGATTTCATATGAATGGTAAGGTCTTCTGGATGATGCTTCTGTTTGGAGATGACATTGTGTTCACAGCATCAAATACTGGAACATTGCAGAGCCTCCTAAATGAGATCCATAATTACTTAAAAGAGTTTGGCCTAATGATGCACACAGGGGAAAAAATGCAGAGAGATAAAGAATGTCTACTGCCAAACTGGTAGGCATTTGGACAGATAACTCATAGAGCTGGCCCACCAGTACATGTACCTTGGACAGGCATTGCATATGGGTAGCAAACTGGGTCCAGGATTGAATAGAGGAAGAGAGAATAAAGAATTGTATTTGGAAAATAGGTAGCACTTTTAATGACTGCAAATTTCTTTATCAATTAAAGGTCCATCTTTTCAACACCATTATTTTTATATCTTTTTTCTTCTTTTCTAAAATTTAATTTAATTTTTCAAATTGACAAAAATGTTTTATCTATCTAATACCTCTTCCACCCCCCCCGCCCCACACCCCTGCAGCCCTGCCACGGTGGGGGGAAGTAAAACAGAACCCTTGCAACAAATATGTGTATTTGAGCAAATAAATTCCCGCATTGGTCATTGTGTCCAGAAATACATCTCATCCTGTATTTTGAGTCCAGTACCTTTCTGGCATGGGATGAGTAGCATGGTTTATCATTAGTATTAAGAATTAAATTAAAGTAACTATTATTTTCAGGCATTCCCTTCCCCCACCCCCAAAAAACAAGCAAACAAACCTGTTTCTTCCCAGATCATATTATATTTCATTCATTTTATGTTGCAGTCATAAGTAGACTGGTTGAAGGAACTGGGGATGTTTATAGTGTTACTAAAAGAAGACCTGGGGGGACAAGAGAGCTGTTTTCAAATATTTGAAGGGCCATTATATCCTGTTTGACCCTGAGAGGACAGAACCAGGAGCAAAGGATGGAGGTATCCAAGAAGCACATTTAGGCTTGATGTCAGGAAAATGTCCTATTAATGAAAGCTATACAAAGTGGGATAGGTTGCCTTAAGATGTGACAGGTGCATCTTATTGGAAGTCTGACAGTGGCTGAAGGAAGAGTTGTCAAATATGTTGTAATGCATATTCTTTTCAGGTATGGGTTTGACTGTTGGATGGCTCATTGGATAGAGTGCTGGGCCTGAGTTCAAATCTAGTTTCAGACACTCACTAACTGTGTGACCCTGGGAAAGTCACTTAACTTCTTTAATCCACTGGGGAAGGAAATGGAAATGGGAAACCACTACAGTATCTTTGACCAAAAAAAAACCGTACACAAGGGCATGAAGAGTGGGACCCAGCTGAATAACAAATGGGTTTGACTAGAAGATAGTTGAGGTCCCTTCCAACTTTTTGAGAGACTCTGGCTGAAGCTAATTAAGCACATTTAGTACTTCAACACCTTCTGATTTGGCACCTTGGACCTTGATTTAAAAGCCCTCCAAACACTGACTTAAAAAAAAATTAGAAATAGCATTTCTTTTGTTGTGATTTGCATTATTAATAGGGATAATGTAATTTTAAATAGTTATTTTGTGTATGAAAGCTCCCCCAGCACACATCTGTTCTGTTCTGAGAAGTTATACCAGAAGCTTAGTGTATACACATGGGAACAAAGTACATGGTAGTTTGGAAATAGCAATTGAAAGCTTGTGTAGGAACAAAGAAAGACAACCTGAACAATGATAGCTGTTTGGAGACTATTTTAATAATCAGGAGGTTGTATCCATCTGCTCTGGGGCTGTTTTAACCCAAAGATAAAATTATGTGAACTCAGAAGGACTCAAGTATTAGTTATAACCTGGTAGATTTATTTGGTACATTTTAGCACTCTAGCAAAGTAATAATCACATGTTAAATGAAGATTTGAGTATTTCATATACTTCTTGATAGGCCTGATGTCAATACTGTTATTAGATTGTAATTCTAACAGTTCAGAATCTGATTCATGGAAAATGCCACTTTTTTGCATAAGTGGAAAATATCCCATTTAAACTGAGATCCCAGATGACCTTAGTATTACAATTTTTTTTTCAAATGCCCATTTAGATGCCTTAAAAAATACAGCTATAATTTCATCAATATAGGGAGCTCCCAAGGAGGAATTTCCTCTACCAAAGAAGACTGGCACCTTCTCTGCAACTTCTAGAGTTGCTTGGGAACTGAGAGGGCATGTGACTTGTCCAGGGTCACAGAAGCTAGAAGGAGGCCTTGAACCGCAGTCTTCCTGACTCTGAGAGAAGAGGTCCACCAAATACACCACAATGCCTTTCAGATGCTTTCTCAGATGAAAGATCTATGATTTCATCCCAGTTTGCACTTCCTCCTTAGACAACAGGTGGCTAACCTTCTGGTAAGGACCTTCTCTGAACATAGCTTGCCTGGTCCTCCAACATTGCACACACAACATTGCCAGGTTATGCTTGAAGATGTTCAGTTTGGCAAGGACCTGCCTGAGCTGGCCTTAGAGAACCCAGGGTCAGAATGAGTCATCATAGAACTTTAGTGTTCTAATCTAGCAATATCTGGTGTATTGGGAAACTTCTCAGACCTCTTACAGAAGAAACCAGAAAGCTGCATTGAAGATTACTTCTTCCAAAGACTTGTGACTGTTTTACTTCTTATTAAGTTTCTGAGGTTAGTAGCTTCATTTTATAGATGAAAACAAAACAAAACAAAACAAATCTGAGCTATGGAGAGATTAATTAGTTGAAGGAGCTTGGGGACCAACTATAAATTCCTCGGCTTGGCATTTAAAGCTGATTACACCTGGTTCCTTCTTCCTTCCTCATCTTTGCTCTTTGGTATTTCTGATTTCCTTCAGTACCCAGCTCAAATCCACCTTTAACAAGAAGCCTTTCCTCATTTCACCCCTGCCCCCACCATGCTCGTGGTCACCCACTAAAATGACCTCTCATTTATTTTGTATGTATTCTAAATATACTTATATGTGCACATGTTGTTTCCTCCATTAAGCTCCTCTATGGCAGTGACTATTTCCTTTTTGTCATTGTATCTCCAGTGCTTAGCACCTGGCATATAGCAAGTGCTTAATAAATGCTAAATTTATAATAGCCTTCCATGTCTAAAATTTTATGATTCTAAAATTTTTAGGTCCTATAAATGCACAGAAAATATTTTAAAGTCCTTATTTTTTCTATTCTTTCTGCCATGAAGGACCTTTCTTCAATACAGCAATACTTCAATGAATCTGCTGTCTGATGTATTCCCTTCATTGGTATAGATCAATTGATTGATTATTGATTTAACCAGAAGAAAAAAATGGTTGTGATGGTAGGGAGACATGATAGGTTTCCTATCTCTTACGTATACTTGGACAAATCACTTAACTTTTCAGTGCTCGAGGCAGCTCTCTGAAATGATAAATTGTCACCCTGAATTTACAGAAGAAATTCTTCTTCTGGGAGTTTCCTATGCCAACAAAATCACAGAACCAGTCCCTACACTATGATAGGTGTCCTCAAGTGTGTGAAGGACTTGCTCTGCTTGGCTATAGGGAGAGAAACTAGAGCAAAGAATGGGTAGGTAGGAGGCACAAAGAAGCAGATTTTGACTTGTCAGAAAGTTCCAGACAATTGGAACTGTCCAAAAGTGAAATGGGCTATCTTGGTAAACAGTGGGTTTCCCATTGATAGGAGGTAAGGTTCTGGATAATAACTTGCCTGCTATGTTGTAGAGGAGATTCTGATTCAAGTACAGGTTGGACTCAATGTCCTTGAGGTCATGTACAACTCTGAGATTCTGTGATTTGCTAGGGAACAATCTGGAACAAGAAGAAACAACTCTGATTTATGCACTTCTTGATCACTGTATTACTAATTACTAGGAGACTTGGCTTCTAGTCCTAGTTTTTTTTTTTTAACCACTAATTAATTGTGTGACCAACTCATTTAATAACTTCTATCTCTAAAAATTCTATGTTTCTAAAATTTTAAATCTTATAAATGGTCACTCTTCCTAATATGATGCATATTTCCTCAATATGTCAATACTTCAATGAATATGCCAACTCATTAATTTTTAAAATTTTTATTCATTTTGAATTTAAATACGAAAAGACAAAAAAGGAACATTTCCATATACACAGCCAACCCGTTAATTTGTGTATTCTCTTCATCAGTGCATATTACCACCTAGCCAACCCTTCTTATCCTATGTGATCTTTCTCTATATTCTCCCATGGATCCTTCACAGTAGATCCTCCCAACATGTATTGTGTATATAACAAAATACGTAAAATAATATCCTTTTCTATTTGACATAAATTATATACAAAGAATGGAAGAGAAATGAGTGACCTTTTTCAAAACTCAGAAAATATTTTATTATAAAATCAGGGCATCTTTTGGCTAACACACTAGTAAGGGAATTTTAAGATATTATTCATTTGAGAATTTTTTTTTCTGGTATTGATCTCAGTATGCTTTGTTAATAATACCTTAGTTATCAAAAACTTGGGTATTCAGCAACCTCACCTACTTGGATGGAATAAGTTGAGAAACAGGAATTAAACAACAACAAAAAAATCTCTGAGTAGGCACAATGTCCCAAATTCCATATGCTGAAATTTTTATCCTTTAATCATAGAAAAGCCCATCAAAACCTTTCTGTATACCTGTTTACTCTTATTATACATACAACTCTAGTAGGTTTAGCTATTTAGTTCCTAGGTCCACAGCAAATTAAACCTAGTCAGGAATATTTAAAGGCAGGCTCACTTGACAACAGTGCGATCTGTCAGCAAGACAGGAAGGAAAAAACCATAAAAGGCAGATAGAAGAACTCAAAAAGAATAGCAGTTTAGAGCCCCTTATTATAATGATTCAGACATCAATGAACCCTGAGCGCAACATGCATCTGAACATGTAACATGATGATCACAGTTCATAATGATGACTGCTGAGTCATTAAGAAAAGGTGAAATTATATTTTTTATCCTCAGTTTAAGAAAACATGGAGGCATATAATATATTTTAGCAAATTTTCCAGCAAAATGCTTAAGATAAAGTTTTTGATACTTGAAGGATGCTCAGCTACACAGAAAAATTAACTGTGCAGAATGACTTGGTCCTCAAAGGTTCTTGACAGCTCTTTTTACCGTCCTTAAAATTCCAAACTATTCTAAAAATTCTCTGATTTCAGTTAGGTTTTCCATCCTTCTTAATTTTGTATTAAACTTTTTACCTTATGAATATTTATCAACACATATGTATTTTTTTCTTTAATTGCATGAGAAAATCAACATCTTTATACTTAGACATGGATTATGATTAATCTTTTACATTTAGTCCCTTCATTGATTTCATATTTACCTTACAATTTTCCTTTCATAAATCACTATTTCAAATGCTTCTGTAGAATCTCTCATATGAATCCATGAGGAAAGCCTTCATCTAAAAGTAGGGAAAAATTACACCTGTGATTTAATCTATTTTTGGTGTAGAAATGAATTCAACTGATATATCTTTTTCAACTAAAAAAAATGTCATTACTTGTAAATAAGATCTAGGTCAAAGGTTTTTAAAATGGAGTCCACAAACCCCAAGGGACTCATGGATAGATTTCAGTGAGCATGTGACCTTGGGTGACCAAAAAAAAAAAGCATTTTTATTTTCACTAACTTTTGTTAATCCTGTGTATCTAATTTTATGCATTTAAAAGTATTATTCTGAGAAAAGGTCCATTGATTTCACCAAACTCACAAAAGGGATCCATCTCTCTCTCTCTCTCTCTCTTTCTCTCTCTCTCATACACACACACACACACACACCACACAAGTACATTAAGAATCCTTGATCTAGATTAATTACATCTTGCTCACTGGCTTAAGTCATCCCACGGATGTCCTGAGAAATATTGCCAATGTCTGGTTAAATTTGGAAAGACTCTCTGCAGGTCTGTAGGTTAAGTGACTCCTCTGTGGTGGACTCATGGGAAAATGCCTTTCCTTTAGACTTGCTTTTTTCTTCAAGGTGCCCCAGCATTCTTCTAGACACTTAGGTTCCCAACCTTAGAATCATCACTGATTCCTCACTCTCCCTTGCCCCACAGGTGCAAGTGGTTGCTATGTCTTGTCAATTCTAACTCTGCAACATCACTTACATCATTTCCCTTCTATCTGCTCTCACAGCAGGCACTCTGGTTCAGCTCCTCATCACTTCTTCCTGTCTTGTCTTCAATATGGGGAGAGCCTCCCAATTGGTCTTCTTGCTTCAAGACTTCCTTCTCCCCTATCCACTATCCACAAAGCTGCCACTGTGATTTTCCCAGGTCACAGGTCTGACCCCTCCTTTATTCAAATTCCAGTGGCTCCCCATGATCTCTAGGGCGAATTATCAACTTTTTAGGCTGCCAGAGCCCTTCAGAACCTGGCTCCAACCTACATTCCCAGCCTTAATACACATGATTCTCTTTCATGCACATGATGAGTCAGCCAGACTAATCTTGTTTCAGGGCTTCTTCATGGCTGTTCACCATGATCTCTGCCTCTTAGAATTGCTAGTTCAAACCTCAGCTCAACCATCACCTTTTATATTGGTCTTTCCTCATCTTCCCAACTATTGGTGCCACTCTTCCACTCCATGCCAAATTACCTAGAATTTATTTTTTGAGTATCCTTAGTTATATATACTTAACTTATATATGTACATACTTATATATGGACATGCTGTCTCCCCTGATAGAAAGTAAGTTCCATGAGGGCAGGGCATGTTTAATTTTTTTCTGTGTGTCTCCATTTCCTAGAATAGAGCCTTGTCAAAAACTACAATGGCCTTCTAAACTCATCCAGTCTAAACTCTTCATTTTACAGATGAAAAAAATCTTCCTGGAAATATTATATTACTTGGCCAAAGTCACACAGTAGGTCCTTTAATTCCAAGTTCAGTACTCTTTCCACCATACCATGCAGCCTATGGTAGGGGCTTTACTGGATATTTGTTGATGGATTGATTGAACCAGAGTCACAAAAGAAGAGCAGGCATGGATAGATTCCAATCTGAAATCTTGAAGAGAAAGTCGATATTAATGAGATAATAATTCCATTGGAGTATTTCATTGTTTGGATTGAGGTCATATCAGGAGACCAGATTAAAGCTGCTTCTTTAGAGTAGTTTTGTTTGCTGAGATATCATAACTTTTGTGTTGGACATAACTAGGGAGTTTACATAACATTTTTTACAAGTTAGAATTCAATGTCAAATGCTTTTATTGGTTTCACTACCACCAGAATAAACAATTGAATGAAAAGTAAAGATGAAGAAAAATATCAAACCACCAAAATAAAGATGGTGGCAGTGATGAGTCAGGAAGTAAGGAAGTTCTGCTTTGGAGTAAAGTGGCCATTTCACAGCACAAAACTGAATATTGTGTCCAAAGGAAAAATGTGTCAGCATGAAATGGAGTGGATGTGGTCCTGATGTGCTGCTGATTTATTTTGTGCTGATCCTTTTCAATTAACAATGATTTGAGTAGTTGATTTATTATTTATACTCCATAAAAATTATTAAATGTGCTTTCCAACCTAAGTAATAGCAATGGTCTGTGTTCATGTGAGAACAATAGATCAGTGAGTAAAATTTTAGCAGGTCTACTGACAAATTTTTTTCAAGAAAAAAAAAGAAAAAATATTTTTGCCCTTGAAAAGTTCACCCTGTGCAGTTGTGAAGTCTTATTGTTTAGTTTGTTTAAGCAGTCTTTTCCTCATTCACCCAAAAGTGAATAAAGCAAAAATAAAGCATCCTTATTTTTAAAATTCAAGTGAATTAAAATTAATATTGCTTTGGAAATTTTGGAAAAAGTTTTTATACCCCCAAGGTAATTGTAGATACTTGTGGGGTATCACAAAATAAGGGCTTGAAGTCAGTGAACTAGTCATAGCCACCTAAGTAGAAAAATTAGGATTTTTAAATACTCTGCAAGCAATAAAGTCAATAATAAAACAATCGTGCTTTGTTAAATTGTTCTAACCTTTTCACATTGGAAACTGTTTACATCTCCAAAAATTTTAATTGATTGTTTTTTTTTCTCATGGGAACATGGCTATGATTTGAAGGTGAAAATTGTTTAATAAATAAAATTCAATTTACTGAAATTCAGTTTACAGTTAGCTTTATAGCTAGATGCATTGATTCCATAAAGCAAGGGATACCTAACAATAACTAGTAGGTTCAAATCTCAAAGTCTCATCACTTCTTTAAAAATAAATTTCTTTTTTTACATCCATTTAATTTCTGAATATATCTTTCTTCCTTCCCATATCCAATGAGCCATTCCTTAGGATAAAGAATTAAAAAAAAAACTCTCAAAACAAAATGAGAACAAAAACAATTCAACAATAGTAACCAGCATAGCAATGGAGCCTAACAATACATGCAATCTACAATATTCCACACCCACTGCCCCCCACCTCCACAAAGAAGGAAAACAAGTCCATTTTCTGTAACTTTTTTTCCAGGCCAAGTTTTTTGGTTTTTATAAATACACAACTCATGTACTCCTTTTCTTAGACCACCTGTTCATCAAGAAGGTAAGTAAAATACAGTATCAACTTTCCCTTCCATTCTGTTTCTACAAAAGGGATTTTTAGGAGAGGTTTCTAGGGTGAATATGATCAGATTTCATCCCTCAGCTAGTAACTAGCTTTTGTTAGCCAAATAATTAATCAATTAACAAGCATGTATTAAATATTTACAAGGTGCCAGGGCTCTGGAAATACAAAGACAATCATGAAGCAGTCCCTACACTTAAGAAGCTTATATTTTATCAGGGGAGACAACATATTCATGTATAAAACATAAACACAATTTAGGGGGAGGAGAGCGCTCGGGGCTGGGGGAATCAGGAAAGCCTAGTGCCCGAGTTTGGCACTATATCTTGCAAGTTCCACTCTAAGTGTCAAAGGGCAGTAAACAAAACCATAGGTTCTAGATTACAGGTGGGGAACCTGCAGCCTCGAGGCCACATGGCCTTCTAGGTCCTTGAAAGCAGCCTTTTGACTACGTCTGAGTTTTACAGAACAAATCCTTTTATTAAGAGGATTTGTTCTGTGAAGTTTAGATTCAATCAAAGGGCCACACTAGAGGATCTGGAGGGCCACACGTGGCCTTGAGGCTACAGGTTCCCCACCCCAGGTCTAGGCCTCCTTTAAGAGCTACCAAGAGTCAATAGTCTCTCCCTCTCGACAGTCATCATTCTTGCATCTCTGCTACTTTGGATCAGATACTACTCCTTGAAGCTATTAAGCAAATGGAGTTTTCCTGGCAGCTCACATGCCTCTGTCTAGTCTCCTACCCAGTCAGAAAATAGAAAGATATTGATAATCTTGGCATCGATAATAATCTGATGGCCTGGGTTTCAACCATTACTTAAAATGAGCAAAATAAATTTCTATTGTTTACAGGGATTATTTTAATTGAGGACCCTCTCATTGGATTATCGATGAAAGAGCTTCATTACATGAGCTTGTAATGTCACCATAAATCTTTTCATCGGCAAAGAAAGGGTCAACAGTCTATGAGTTACTTTGGCTTGTCTTGTTCCAATGACGATTTCTTTAGGGGCAATGATAGACTTATTTCTTTACGTGCCAGGACAGGTGGCTGTTGCAATGCGGTCCTTTCTGAAGACCTCTCTCAGTGCTGCTTTTTCCTCTCACATATGTTCCCAGGACACTAAATAATAACCACTTTGGGGATGGAGGTAATGTCACTGTTGTTTCTATCTGCCAGCAAAGCCATCTGACTCCTGCAGTGCTGGCAATTAAAGTGACATTTACTGGCAGGGTTTTCAGCTGGGAGCATCTTTGGTAACAAAGAGAGGAGAGACTAGGCAGGATTACCCGGGGCTACTTAGCCTAGATTTACAAGATATGAGGGGAGTTACAGAGGTGCTCTATAACTGCTGGGCATCCCGGAAGGGATTGAATGAGTGTGTGTGAGTGGACTGAATGTGTTATCATTGGCTCACAAAATTATAACTGGGTTTCTTCTGTTTACCATCATTTATAGCAAGGCAAGTCCTAATTACACTTGCATATACACTGGTAAATGGAGGTACATTACACAAGGACTTCAGGGTTTAATTAATTTAGGGGGGTCTATATGTATATGATGCAATCTAGTGTAGTGGATGGAGGGCTGGCTGTGGAGTCTGGGAGATCTGGGTTGAAGTCTTGCCTCTGGCACATGCTAACTGTTTGACCACAGTCAAGTCACTTAACCTCTTGATGCTTCAGGTAAAACAAATTCCTAAGACAATAAGTTACAGTTAAGTAGGGAGTTATCACTGTAGGAGTTCTGGATTCCAAAGATAACACTTATCTAGAAACTCTCATTCTTCCCAGCTCCCCACATCCCAAGAATTAAATAAATTAGCATTTAAATATTTTAGTTTTAAATTGCAACCACAACTATTATATCTAATCCTTAGAATCTTAGAGATAATCTAGTCCAGAGATTCTTAGCTTTTTACTTGTCATGGAGCCCCTTGGTGGTGTAGAGAAGCCAGATTCCTTTTCAGAATTACAAAAGAAATGAAATAGATTGAAATAGTTATCAATATGTTAAAAAAAAAGTCACAGACCCCAGGTTAAGAATCCCTGAATTCTAACTTAAATATTGAGAGCCAGAAAGGATAAATAGCTTGCTAGATGTCACACAGTTAGTCAGTTTCAGAGTTAGGAGAAAGACAAAACAACAAGTGAAAGGAGGCATTTTTTTTTTAAATGAGGAAGAAAAAAATAAGGACAAAATCAGACTCTATAAGATAGCAAAATCAGTCTCCAATACATTGGCTGATAGATCCATTATGTATAGAAGTATCTTTTCCACAGATTATGTGTGTGTGTGTGTGTGTGGGTGTGTATTATATACATATATACTTTTGTTCCTCCCTCTCCACAATTCCTCATGCATGTCTACTCTAAAAGAAACAAAGTCATGTACTAGAAGTACTATTGAACTGCAGGTTAGGAAATCTGGCTTTAAGTCTAAGCTCTGCCACTGAGTATTTCTATGTCCTTGGGTGACTCACTTAGAAATCCTCTGACCTTGAGTCTCCTCACATATGAGATGAGGAGAACGGATTAATTTCTCGGAACCATTCCAGCTTGAATATCCTACCATCTTGTTGCCCCACTTGTGGGCTTTCAGGAAGGAATTCTATTTCTCCTTGGGGTAGGAAGTGTAGGGTTTGAGTTGAGAGGAAAAGAATCACCCACATAGAGAAACCACTAAAATGAGAAGTGCCTGCTTGGCATTATACAGAGCTGCCATCAGCAGAGGTGAAATACTTAATGACTATCCCTGTTGCAAATGTCTTAAGGAAACTTGCATACTTGATTTCCATTGATTATAATTATTCTGTGATTCTTTATTGCTTAGCATTCCCCTTTCTGGGTGGGAATAAAACTGTGTATTTTGTATTTATATTCTGGGTACCTTTAAAAAAAATCTTCCTCCTCTGTTGTGGAGAACCACTTAGACCAAAGCCCAAAATAGAATTTTTCCTCAGAAATCTGAGGTAGGGGTGGATAATTGTGAGAGACAGGCAATTGCAGAGCAAGGAACCTGCGGCAAACATAATTCAGGAGAAGTCAAAGGCTGTTGAAGGTGACCAGCCCTTGTGTCCTCAGCCTGGACAGTCATTGTGCTAGATTTCTAATTCTCTCCATCTTTAAATCCATTTTTCCCTTATTTCTCATTTAGATTATAAAATCATATATGGATGTAGAGCCAGGGAGGGACAAAAGTGTTCATCTAGTCATTTTCCCACGAGAAAAAAGAGGAGTGGGGTACTTAAGTGCCTTGCCTAAAGTCTTACTGGGAATAAATGCCTGATTTGAACCCCAATTATCTACTTCTGAATCAGGTACTTTTTCTTCTACCACATCGTTATTGTTCAGTCATTTTCAGTTGTGTCCAACTTTTCATGACCCCATTGGGGGTTCTATTGGCTAAGATACTAGAGTGGTTTGCCACTTCTTTCTCAAGCTCATTTTACAGATGAAGAACTGAGGCAAACAGGGTAAAGTGGCTTGCCCAGGGTCACACAGTTAGTAATTGTTTAAGGCCAGATTTGAATTCAGGAAGATGAGTCTTCCTGACTCTAGGCCAGACACTCAATCCATTGCACTGTCTAGCTTCCCCTTCAACTAGTCTTCCATAAATTACAAGGTTTGAAGTATCATTTGTATTTTGACATTGACATATCATTAGAACTCTAACTAGTGGAGGGCAATGAAGACTTTGACTTGCTTTATTTCAGAGAATACTGATAAACATAAAAAACTGAATTTAGCACCCAGATAGCAAGAACAAATACTTACAATAAGAAGCTACCAGCTCCCTCTACCCCAGCCACACCCTAGATGTACTCCTGCCTGGCCCATCTCTACCTTGCTCATTGTCTGCATGGCAGTGGCTTCCCTAGCAGGACACAGCAGCATCGTCTCTGCCTTCCCCTCACTATAGGATGTTGTTCTGGGGTCTTTCCTCCTGTAGGGCCTTATTCTCTGAGGTCTTACTTCTCACTTCACTCCACCCCGTCCTTCAGCTGAAGTTGTTTTTAGAAAGTAGATTTGAGGACATCTTTCATGCTGAGGCAGCTAGATGATGCAGTGGATAAAGCAATTGACCTGAAATCAGGAAGACCTCAGTTCAGAGACTTATTAGCTATGTGACCCTGGGCAAGTCACTTAACCTCAGTTTCCTTAACTGTAAGATGAGAATAATAACAGCATCTTCCTCATAGGATTGTTGTGAGGATCAAATGAGATAATATTTGTAAAGCACTTAGCACATAGTAGGTGCTACATAAATGATTTTTCCCTTCCTCTTCCCTTAAGCTGTTTGCCCCAGATAAATTTTTGCTAGTTATGACTCTATATAAAATGTTTCTTTTCTAAAGAATTTGAGGCTTCACATAAAGAAATTTAAACACAGACCGTTTAAAAATGTTGTCTTTATACTGATGAAAAACTGAGAGATCCCACTGCCAGGCATGTACCCCAAGGAGGTCAAAGACAGAAATAACAGGTCCCAGGGATGCCATAGCAGCATTTTTTGTGGTAGCAAAAAATTGGAAATCAAATGCTTATTGATTAGGGAATGATTAAATAAATTGTGGCATATGAATGTAATGAAATATTAATATGGAAAAAGAAAAAAAAACAACCCTCAACTCCAAAGAACTCAGAGAAGCATGGGAAGGTATATGAAACGGATGGTGCAGAGGAAAGAAGCAGATCAAAAAAGACAACAAACACGACTATAACCATGCAAATGCAAAGGGCAATAAATGAAATAAAACACTATATAATTATAATGATCAAGATTTGTCCTGGAGAAAATGTGCCTCCTTCCCCTCTCCACAGAGTTGGGGGACTATGGGTATGGAATATTGCAAGCACTGTCAGAAATGGTGGCTATACATACTGCTATTCCCCGGCTTTTCTTTCTCATCTGTGCTACAAGCAATAGCTTGTTGGAGAGCAGAGGGATCTGTTCAAAAACAATAGAATTGATGAGAAAAATAAAAGAAAAAAGAAAATTACAAACAAAAAAGAAAACAATAGAAGAAGAAAAGAGTCCAGGGAAGCAAAAACAGAAGAATAAGAGTCAAGGGCAGGTACAAATCGTAGGTAGTAGGAAAAAATAAAAACCCAGGCAACAAGACATTAAACAATTTTAAAAAAGCAATTTAGGACAACTATATTTTATTATTATTTACTTGCTACTTTAAAAATCAATGGAAAGGAATCAATAGAGTTTCTATTATTCAGTGTGCTGCAGAATCATATGACTTAGTTAATCAATAAGTGGTTGGAAAGCCATACTCAGGAAAATATCTATAGACTAGTACCATCATGAGAAAATGAACAAGTCAATCCTCATGTAAACAATATTAAATATTTCCATTAATGCTTTAGATAATGAAATAATTCATTATCAATTCATTGAATTAATTTATCTAATCATGTCATTGTGACATTTCTTAAGGGCCTACTACGTGCAAGTCACTTTGTTAGATGCAAGAGATGAAACAGGACACAGTCCTTATCTACCAAGAACTTGCAAACCAATGGGAACAAGGAATAATAATAATAATAATGGATGATGATGATAGGAACATTTATATATTGCTTTAAGGTTTACAGAGTGTTTTTACATAGTATCTCATTTGATCCTTACAACAACCCCATGGGGTAGGTACTATTATTATACTCATTTTACAGATGAGGAAACTGAGACACAGAAAGGTTGAGTGACTTGGCCAAGGTCCCACAACTATTAAGTATTTCAGGAAAAATTTGAATATAGATCTTTCAGACTTCACACCTGACACTATCTTCTCTCTATACCACTAAAGAAACAAGTTCAAATATTATTGTCTTCTGTGTTTTAAGTTGGGCTCCATGCCTTTGAAAATCATAAAATCATATAACAACAGAGTTAAAGATCTCAAAAGCTATCTAGTCCAAAATATACCTGAATAGGAGTCCTCTCTGCCTCTTCGATATGAAAAATCAAAACACGATCAAAAATGGGAACAAGTTCAAGGCCATGAACTTTAATTATTCTAGGGTAGCTAAGACAAGTTGAGGGAACCCCTTAGCTGGTATAAATTTTTCATGTTAAATATTGGATCATGTTCTCAGGTATCACTGCATTTCCATTAGAAATGATGTCCTCAAAATCTCAGTGCAGTTTCAAATTTGAATAACTTAAACTATAATACAGGGTGTCCCAAAAGTCTTAGTGCTGTTTTCAGCCATTAAAGCTGCTTAATGCATGTTTTGGGACTTTCGTGATGCCTTGTTTATGCAAGTGTATCTTAAAAGGACAGTAGCATTCTTTTCCCCACAGGTATTTTATTAATGAAACAGGGAGAAAATGAACTCTGGTATCCCTTTCCTATTCCCCTGTATACAAACACAAACACACTTAATTTAAGTCTTACTCTTTGTCCACTCTTCCCTTTTTCTTTTTTTTTTTTAACTCTCCCCCCCCATTTTTTAAACCTTTGCACTGTCATAAAATATCTCCTCTCTAAATGTAAACTCACAAGCCTTAGTTAAATAAAATTTATATGGATCTTGTCAACCATGCTTTTATGCTTTTAAAGAGTCAAGTCTAGTGGTTTATGGACAACCTGCTACCATGGAAAACTTATGCAGAAGAAAAAAAAAATTCCATTGAATTGAGAGAGAATGGCCACGTAAGTAAATGTGCTAGAACACCAAAGCATCATAGGATCATAGGCTGAGAGCTAGAGGCCATCTATTCCCAGTACCTCTTTTTACAGATGATGAAACATAGGTCTAGCATTGTTTAGTGACTTGCTAAATAAAGGTCACGCAGTTATCTGGGATTTGAATCTAAATCCCCTGACTCCAAATCTAGCACTCTTTCCAGTACTTCAAATTTCTCAAAGAAAAGCTTACAGTAACTTGATTTGTTTACATCAATGACGTATGATTTCCTTGCGGATCACAGCCCAGGTAAAATATAGTGTTAGAAGGATGCTGGAGAATCTGAGAATGTAAGCAACTTTCTTATACGATCACTCATCCAGTAAGTGTCAAAGGAAGGATGTGAATTAATGGCTTCCTGTCTCCCAGTTCAGGATTCTATCTACTATGCCGTTTGATTCTTCAGGATATTTAACTTAAAAGAAGAGAAGATTGGGAGACAAATGTATGTTTTCTCATCATCAGGCATATAAAATCCCTTTATGTAAGACTGATGAACTATTCTCCATATTAATATTACTGTTCTCCTCGAGAATAAGTAGAAATTTATGTCAAGTAACATTGCCCATAGGTTGGAAAATATTTGATATGTTTTAGGTACATTCTTATCAATTGACCTAATATTCTATAAGTTTGTGTTTCTGAATTCCCAATATTCTCATTTTCTTGGGAGGAAAATGACCTGGGGTATTTGCTCTGCAGAACACAGTAAAATGGAAACTAGAAATGTGCTAGAAGCAGAGAAGGTACATTATTAGGATCCAATTAAAATGACAGAAAAGAGAAATGATGAGAGCTGTAGGATATTTTCCCCTTTCCCTAGCAAAATAAATGTTGGCTAAAGGGACCCAAAGAGTCACCAAATTTTAGAGTGAGAAATGGTCTATAAAAAAACCTAGACCAACCCTTTCATTTTACATATAGTATCTGGGAACACCCTAGCCCCTTCCCAAATCACAGGGTAGGGAACCCCAGAGGACATCTATCTTTTGGTAACAATTCTCTTTTGAATTCACGTATGCTAAAACCATAGCTCAGGAGTCCCCACAAATGTGTTTACCATGAATATACAGAGGATACAATTATTTCTAAACAATGGTATATAATAACGTGGTATGGTGAGAAAAATGGAAATCCAATCTTCCCCACCCCTTAAACCAGGAATATACTCTCTCACAAATATAAGCACTTTTATGGCAAAAATTATATACACGGAGGGAACATGTGTGAATGGAACACATCGGATAAGGTATCTGCCACTTGTGAGGCCAGGACGCGCACGTGCACGGAAGGGCAATTCAAGCCTTTAACACTAAGGATGTTGACATTTTCTAGGAATGCCATTGGCAGCAGCCACCGGGCCTTCTTTCTGCCAGTCTTGGACAGACCATGTCTTCCTGCACGTGACATCTCTTCCTAATGCATTGCCTCTGTTGGATGCACATCTATCAGACACTTCCTGTCTCTGCACTTGGAACAGTATCCAGCATACAGTAGGTATTTAATAAATGTTTATTGATTGACTCACTGGCTAGAGGTTGCTTCTAGCTCTCGACCTATGATCTACTTGCCTGAGCACATTCTTGGTTTTTCATATGCTTATATGGCTGGTAAAGCCCGATAAGGCTTTAAGTTCACTCTTACATCCCGATGAAGAGAGTCTAATCCGATAGTGACTTAATTTACCACGTTTGCTTCTCCTTGGTCATATCACAATTTTGTATTCCTGCCATGTCTTGGGAACAGTGTAGACATGTTCAAGAAAAAGCACCAGAGAAGGAGCCTGGGAAATACTAAGTTTGGGGGAATTTTAGAGCAGCAAATTTATCTACTAGGGGCAATGATTATATTTATTTAATAAACTAATTAGACTTTAAATCACTTACAAAGTATAAAATTCATAAGCCTATCAGATATAACTTTTTTAGTGCTATCTAATAGTGATAACACAGAAGAAATAGAAATTTAATTGGGCATTTAGCTTTGCTTCATTATCCTAAACTAATTATGGCCTTATTTTGGCAAAGACACCATTTCCTGAGGATGGAAAGGAAAGGTTAAAATTGGTCATTTTTAAATAAGGTGAGGGTGAGTATTATAAACACTCTCAACTGAGGCACGGGTTATAAAGTTTCTATTTTTTTGTTTAATATATACAGGCAATCTGGTAAAAAAAAAGCTGTAACTAGGCAATATGCGGCAATATGGCCTTTATCCCAGAGCACACCACTTAAAGAGCACTGGTAGGGCTTTCAGTGCTTCAGCTGCAAAGAAACTGCAGTTAGCAAGTGTAATTTGTTGAAATGGGAAGCTACCAAATAAATGGCGGTCTAGAGTGAGCTCCCCTCTTGTTTCCCAACTGCTTGCAGAGCCACCCCCTTTCTACACTGCATTCTCTCCAACACCACTACCCTCTGTGCATGCTGTCCTCTGTAATCAACGTGTCCCAGTGATATATGTGACCTTGTGCAATTTTATCTCACTGAGCCTCAGTTCCCCATCTGTCAAATGAGGCCAACCTCTCTCCATCCCCCCCCCCGCCCAAATGACCTCTGAGGTACCTTTTAGCTTTATATGTGTGATCCTTTTATTCATGAGAACACATAGAAGTTAATTTACATTTCAAAACATAGTGATTTTTAAAAAGTTAACTCGGAATATGGTGCAAGGGGAAAACCTTCCTGACCACCTTTCTGGCAATGTTTCCTTTTCCTGCCCCATCCTGACTGGAAGATGGTCTCCCCATTTCCTCCCACCTATGCAGCCAGGTGGTACAATGGATAGACTACAGGTGGGAGGAAATGGGGAGACCATCTTCCAGGATTCACGAAGAGCTGAGTTCAAATTTGAACTCACACTAATTAGCTGTGTAATCTTGGTCAAGTCACTTAACCTCAGTTTCCTCGACTGAAAAATGAGGATAATAGTATCTACCTCCCATTGTTGTTTCAAGGATCAAGGGAACATATTGGCAAAGCTCCTGGCATATGGTAGATGCTTAATAAATGTTTCCTTCCTTCCTTTCCTCCTTCCTCCCTCCCTCCTTCCTTAGTTCCACAATAGGGAAGAAAACTCCTTCATCCCTATCACTTGGGAACCTTAGTCCAAATTTCCCACTTCCCAAAGTTTGTGTGCTCTGCATCTCCAGCCCATTCTCCTTGAGAGGGTAATGTGGACACAGTCACTCCCACCACTTGGATGAGCCAAGAATCACCAAGGATAATCCTTCCAGCAAGATGGAGGACCACTGGGCCTTGCCTTCTGCCCACCCACTGAATCCTAAGGGCAATCAGGTCTTTCCATCTGCTCTGTGGCTGAACTCTCCAATTGTCTTCCTCAATTAGAATGTGAGCCCCTGGAAAGCAGTGACTGTCTTGCCTTTCTACTTGCAGCCTTCATGGTTGGACCACAATGGTGACTGTAGTCCTTTATTCTTGAAGAAGACCAAAATGACATCACTACACTACAGTCAAGTTTCAGTGAGTCTGACTGTGGCTGATCAGACCAATATGAGCTCGGAATGTTCCACCACAGGTTGGGCACAAATAATCCGTGTGAACACTGGGGGGTGGATCCTCTAAATTTGTGCATTTTGTGTTTCTTTTGAGCTGTTTCAATTCTGCTTTGCAGAGAGCACAGCATCTTCTCTAATGTGGGCACGCCATGCTGAGCGGTCCTTTGCCAGTGTCTCCCAAGTTACACAATCAATTCCAAAGTTCTTAAGAGAGACCTTGAGAGTGTCCTTGTGTTGCTTCTTTGGACAACATGTGAACACTTGCCCTGTGTGACTTCTCCATAAATTAGTCTTTTTGGCAAGTGCACATTTCACATTGGAACAAGTGGCCAGCCCAACGGAGTTGTGCTCTCTGAAGTAGAGTTTGAATGCTTGGCAGTTTAGTTTGAGAAAGGACTTCAGTGTCTGGTATCTTAACCTGCCAGATGATCTTCAGAATCCTCCTAAGACAATTCAAATGGAAGTGATTCAGTTTCCTGTAGTGAATACACTGTCCAGACTTCACAGGCATACACACAGCAATGAGGTCAGCACAATGGCTCTGGAGACCTTCAGTTTGGTAGTCAGTCTAATACCTCTTCTCTCCCATGCTTTCCACAGTAAGCACTTAATAAATGCTTTTTTCATTCAAACTGTGTGATGGTCCCTTCACTAAACAAAACAAAAATATACTTCATTTTCAAACCGGGAGTATTGTTGTAAACTTAATACTACAAACCAATGATTCCCTTGCCTTCTTATATCCTGAACTTCAGCTTATTTACCTTATTTACAAACAACTAAAAAATGTTTTAGATTTTATATATCAAAGTAAGCTTCACATTCCCAACCATACCTTCATTCTTTTCCCAACTGAGTAAGCACTCAACAGATCTTATTCAACTGATTAACTGAATTCCTAGTAGGAAAAGGACAAAATACCAACTTTCTACCTGAAGTGTGGACTATTATTTCTAAATGAAAACACTAGTTTCCCTGCATTCTTTTTATTCTTAGTAATTACACCTTTTTCACATGGTAAGACTACTGAAATTCAACTCAATTTGACAAGCATTTATTGATCACCTACCAAGTGCTAGGCATTGTGCTGGGCACTAAAGATAAAAAGACAAAAATGAAACTCTCTGTGTGCTCAAGGATCTTACATTCTTCTGGGAGACTTTATCAGCGAAATTAAGTAGTAAAAATTGGGGCAAGTATCCTGTTCATTTGCAAATTAATTCATTCATCTAGTAATGTAACTTAAAGTAACACATATATCATACACTTAAAATGTATCACGCTCCATTGTATGCAAGGTTCTGGATTCAATATTCTATGTGGGATGGGTATGACATGTTGAATTATCATTAAGTAGATTCAAGATTAAATAGTTCAAGATTATAAATCACCATACCTAAGTATAGAGAGGCTATCTTTGTAGCTCCTGGGCAGGCCTGGTCTAATTTTTTTTTTGTTGTTGTAAATACACAGTTCTTTGAAAATGGCTTATGACATATACATACCAGGTATCCATACTTTATGAACATGTGGATTTTTTACAACTTATAGTTATTATTATTTATAAAGAGGCACGACACAGGCAATTAAGAAGGTGTTTAACATACCATGTATCAAACAGATTACCTCTCTTACATGGCTACCCCATTATTCAAGGCAATAAATAACAGAAGTTTCTTGATATTTTGCATGCTTAGGAATTCCTTCATAATAATACTTCTCAAAGGTCCAAGGAAACAATATAGATTCCCTATAAAACCCGTTAATATTTCTACTGCCTTTGGTAACTAAAGCTGGCTATTTTGATACATGTTTATAAAAATAATAATAATTGTCATTTATATACTATATTAAAGTTTGCCTAGGATCATAGATCTAGAGGTGGCAGGTACCACAGGGGTCATCTGGTTCAGCCTCTTCAGTTCACATACGGGGAAGCTGGGGCCCAAAGAGGTTGTGTCAGAGGCAAGATTTGAACTCAGGCTTTCCTGACTCCAAACCCAGACTTAGCTCTATTATGCATATAATGTTCCGCACGAACATTGATGGTTTGACCCACATTAACAAACTATGTTACTTTGGGCAAGTCATTTATCCTCCTAGGTTGTGGTTTGCTCATACGTGAAACTGTTCGACTAGATTAACTCAAATATGCCTTTCAGCTATACTATCTCATGATTCTCCGGACACTTGAAATTTCAAGCAAGTAATAGCTGGTTGCTGATTTACTGTATCCTTCCACTGGGAGATTTATTTCCTTTTTTGGAACTATAAATGCCAATAGCGAATCCACTGCTGGATTCCTATTTTGCATTAAAAAAGAAAAAAAAAACTTTGTTAATATAAAAATGGTTCATTTAAACTGGTTGGTAATATCTGCTACCCTTTGAGCCTGTTCCTTAATTTTCACCATCTTCACTGGTTTTCCATGTGGTTTTACCAAGCCCTTTCAAGATTATGCTCAAAGGAAGCTAGCAAGTTCTCTCTTCCTTCATACAAATTCAAAAGACTCTGTTCTCTTTTGATTCAAGAAGTGAAAAACATTTTAAAACAAGTAGGGAATCCTGACTGGGGACTCATTTTAACTCAAAAGAAGCACTACTGTGATCTTATACAATCATTTTTTCCCCTTCTAACAATAATGTTTTTGTAATGTATTTTAACTAAAATACAACAATATATGATGAATAAAAAATTCTTTCCCTTCAAAAAACATGCTAATGAAATTTTTTCAATTGTTCATTTAAAAAATAATTTACCATACAATCTATCAGAAGGCATACAAAAGAAATAAGTAAAGATCTCTAAAGTGATAGGGCAAAACAGTGGCTTCCCAAAAAGCTAGGCTGGATATGTTTCATGTTTCTGCTTCAGTAGAATCTGTAGAAATGACAACTAAGCCATCAAGTAACTACCTGGGTAGCTTTTCCTCTTAAAAGTTACCAAAAGGGACGTAACCCAACAGACATTACTGAACCTTTGGGAAACTTCGGCTGCTGGTGTTCTCGAGGAATAGGGAAGAGAAGGAATAATTTACCTAGTTATTTGAGATTGTTTTATTTTCTAGATAGCTGAGTTTAAATGTCAAGCTTTATAAATGTTATTTTAACCATTGCAATGTAACTCTTTCTAAAATGGACTATGCTTGATTTTGTGTCACTCTATTGTTGTAAGGGAGGATTCTATGGTGGTGGGGGCTAGGAGGAAAGTGGGAGGCATTTTTGGGAAATAACCATGGCTTAAGAATCAAAAAGCACCAAAAACACACTTTTTAAAAACAAAGTGTATTGCATAGTTCCTTTCTTTAAACAGAGTATGTGTACATAGACACACATATATTAATATGAATATATATGTATATATGTATATATTAATATATGCACATAGATACACACATATATCATACATACAAACCATGCTTGAAAATTAAGAAAAGTTTAGATGCTTATCTGTGTAGTGTATCTATTGACCCACACATATAAATACATACACATGTATAGATATACATATGTATGTATACACATATACACGTGTATATGTATAATAGGAAATTGATACGCAAGACAAGTTGGGAGACAGTAAGTGATTGTCTAGCTGCCTAGCTGCCCTTGATGAGTTCATGTCAACATAGCAGCTTTTTGATGGTCATTCAAATTCTGGGCCATCCTCTGAATATGTTGGAGTTCGCAGCTGGATCATAATCAGCAGTATGGTATAGTGGAAAATGTACTGGCTTTAGAGTCAGAAGATTGGGGTTCAAATCCTACTTATGTAACCTAGGAAGTCACTTAACCTTTCTTGGATTTAGTTTACTCATGTAAAATGAGAGGTTGGAGTAGATGGTCTTTGAGGTCCTTTCTACCTCTTACTCTGAATCTATCACCAATGTTGGGGGCAGAAATGGTGAGTAGAAATTGAACCCATGTAGTGTCTAAATGGAAATTTGGCTACGGGGGTATCATGGACCTGGGCTCCAGTATTCATAAGGGATTGCATTTCTCTACCCCATGATAGTATGCTCACATTAGCAACGATAATTGTAGATGAAGAAAATATGGATATTAATCATCAGTCTGTCCCTTTGCAGGTTTTGTTTTGTTTTGACAACTATCTTTCTGTCTTCACTGGAGTTTTTTCTTTGCATTTTTAGAATTCAATTCTTGAGATTTTCCTGCTTTTCCTGGACTCCTATAAAATTTTATTTCATAAGACCTTGCCTTTCTTTTTACTTAACTCTTTAAAATCTGTTCTTCTCAGATCTGTTATGCACATCAGTCTATGACTGGCTTTCCTCTCCTTCTCCACCCTAAATTTAGAGACTAAACATTTTCTTTCCCGAAAAAATTCCCATTATTTTCAGCTCAGCAATAAGCCTCTACATATTGGTTAAAATAAAAAAAAAGAAAAAGAAGTCCTCTTCTTTGTTTCCTACACCTTTCAAAGAATAAAACCAATATTAAAGCAAGTCAAGAGATCATTAGTCATCCTGCTTTGAGTAGAGAAGGTGCTATGCCAGGATAATTGAAGTGCCCCTTTACTATTACATCATGCCTTCATTACAGGCTTTTGATCTCTTTCCCAGCCTCCTTATCTATTTCCTCTTTCTGTGCAGGTGATTTCTAACTGCCACATGTTTCCACCTGGATTCCTGGATATCTTTTTCTACAATGATATTAAACGGTTCCTCATTCCTTTTGAATAAAGCATAGCCTTTCAGAATCATATTCATGTCAAAAGTCTACTGTACTATTCTCCCATATCTCAATTAAACCTGAGGTCAAATTTCCTTTCTTGCATTTTGATTTATAGGTCACCTCACTTGTTACTCATACTCCTTTGTACAGAAATCATCAGTTATCAAAATATATGTTGATTTAATCAGGAAGGTCCTATCAAGTTCTTTAAAGAATTTCTGTTTATCTTCATCCTTTGGATCTCATGTGCACTTGTATGTGTGTGTATATCTATATCTATATAACCATAGATATATCTATACAAATAAATATGCAAACATATATACATGCACACACATACATGATATAAATGAGGTTATGCTGGTTCTCCTCTTTATTTTGCCTTCTGTGAATGGACATTTCTATGACTATCTTCCTTCCTACATTGCAGCTACTTGCCATACTATGTTTCTTTCTCCCTTTTCCTTTTCCAGTTGATTAGATTTGCAAAATGTTAGGCAAATGCATTTTCATTGGTCCTTGATTAGTATACTACACCTCTGGCCAATAGCCTTTCTTTCTTAAATTTTTAGCTCTGGTCCAGAAATACAAATCCTAGTCTCAGATGTCACTTCTTTTTTTTAAATTAATTTATTTATTTTTAGTTTTCAACATTCACTTCCATAAGCTTTTGAATTTTAAATTTTCTCCCCCTCCCTTCCTGCCTCCCTCCCCAAGATGGCTTTCAATGCAGATGTCATTTCTTAACCAGCTTTTCAGTTCCTATTTAATAAAATTATACCTATAAAAGGACTCCATTAACAAAATCAAAAATTCAAAATATGGGAAAAAAAAGTTTAGACAGATTCCCTTGGCTCTTTTTATGGAGAAAAAATTCTTCACACAGATAAGCCTGTATCCAAATGCACACATTTACAAAACCATATAGTCATCACAAATAATTTTGAACTATGCACATAATTCTGTTGAGGGTACGCCATTTTTCTAATCACCCAGTTTCATAATTTTGGCCATCCTTGGTTCCTTCACTTTCTCTGATCCCCGATACACCTAATTGTCAAGTCCTGTCAATTTTGCTTCCACATCTTTCACAACCATACCCTTTTTACCCATTGCCACAACTCTTGTTCACACCTTAATCCCCTCTCACTTGGACTATTTCAATAATCTTGAGCTAGTCTCTAAGGGCAGCTAGGTGGCTCACTGGATAGAGAGCTGGGCCTTGGAGTCAGGAAGACTCATCTTTCTCCGTTCAAATCTGGCCCCAGATACTTACTAGCTAGGTGATCCTGGGCAAGTCACTTAACCTTATTTGCTTCAGTTTCCTCATCTGTAAAATAAGCTGGAGAAGGAAAACGGTAAACCACTCCAGTATCTTTGCCAAGAAAATCCAAAATGGAGGCATGAAGAGTTGGCTATGACTAAATGACATTTCGTCTCTCCATCTTTTTTTTTTTTTGGTCTTTGGTCTTGCCAACTCACCCTTGGCTCAGCTGCCAAATTGGTATTACTAAATCACACGGCTGATCATGGCGCTCCTCCGGTCAAGAAGCTCCAGTGATTTCCTACTCCTTGAGTAAAATACAAACTCCTCTGGCATTTGAAGCCCTTCAAATGCTGGTGCCAGCCCTACCTTTCAAGGATTACTGTTTATTGTATTATTTATTCATGCTCTCCACACTGCATCCAAACAGGTCTACTTCCTATTGCTTATACTACCATAGTTTGCAGGTAAATGTTTAACAACTGGCTTTCCAAAAGTGCACAACACACTAAAGTTTAACCTGCATTAGGAATACTTTCTCAATCTCTCTTTTTAAGTGCAGACAATCAACAAAACAATAAAACAAGCCCTCATTTGTAGTGCTTGTAGATTTCTGAAGTTCTAAAGTATAAATGCTCACACTGAAGAATTAATACTTGGGTTTGAGAGCCCACTTCCATTTCCTCTTGAGCCTTTGCATAGAATCTACTTCATTCCTGAAATGCACTCCTTCACTTTTCCCCTTTAGGATCTCTATTTTCCTTCAAAGTTCATTTCGAGTGCAATCTTCTCTCCTGATTCCCTAGCGACTAATACTTCCCCTGCCCTCACTTTGCACTTACATATGTGTTGATGTTCTTTCCCCTGATTGCATGCAAACTTCTTCAAGGCAGAAAAAGTTTTATTATTATGTATTCCCAGAATCCAGCATAGATCTTGGCACAGAGAAGGCAATTAAAGAATCCTTGTTAAGTTAAATTAACGTTGGTCAGTTTATGAAGGATTTCACTTTTATTATGTGAGAAGCAGTAGGAGGAGTAGAAAGAATGCTGACCTTGCTATCAGGAGTACTAATTTCAAGCCCCAGGCCTGTTGTTTACCAGATGAATGACCAAGAAGGAAAGGGTCCCATGCCAATGGGTTTTGGGACTGGAGTTGTACACACATACACACAAACACACACCCTGAAAAATTAAGCCCTCAACAGACAGATGCATAGCTCAGCAAAACAAATTTCCATTCGAGAATTAAACAAAAAAGAAAAGTTGCAAAACAAGGTGAAAGGGGCAAGAAAAAAAGCAGACGAAATAAAGTGATGTGTGTGTGTGTGTGTGTGTGTGTGTGTGTGTATGTAAAGCGGCAAGGACGAACGGAGTAAAGCCAAGGTGGGGGTGCGGGTGGAGGGAGGAAAGGCAAGGGTATAGTACGGAGCAGAGTCCCTTACTTTGCCCAGAGCTCCCCATTCCACGCTACCCCAGGAGCCGAACTCTTTAAGCCCCGCCCCCACGCTCCTCCCGTCACTAGGTAACGAGACGGTTGTCCAGGCAACGCAGGAAGCCACTGGGAGGTGCCAGTGCTTGAGCCACGTGGGGACCGAGGGTGGAGGCGTGTGGCGGGGGCGGGGCACTCCCATCCAATTCTCAGGCCCCCTCTTCCCCACCAAGCCAAATGCCGAACGCTGCCCTCGCCCGGGCCCAGAGCGGTCCCTCGGCACGCGTGGCACCCCGCCTCTCGCGAGAGCAGAGCAGAGCAGAGCCGAGCCCTGGGGGAGGGCGGGCGGGGGGCCGCGGGCCCAGCGGCTCGGCGGGGTTGCTATTGGGAACGGCGGTGGGAGCTGGGGTGAGGGTGGCGGGTACGGGCTCGGAGTGACCGTGCGCACCGGGGCGGAGGCGGGCAACTGAGCCGGAGCCAGGCCGACAGCCATGAAGCGAACGCTGTCGGGTCCGAGGCCCCTGGACGTGGCGGCGGGGGCAGGCTTCATGGCGGCCGGGGAGACCGCGGAAGCCGTGGCCGCGGAGGGCGCCTACTATTTGGAGCGTATCCTTCGTGCGTCGGAGGGAGGGGCCGGGCCGGGAGCCTCCCCCTTCCCCAGGCAATCGGGGTCAGACCCCTCACTCCCATTCCCCACCTTGTCCCCCGTGGCGTCACGTCTCTGGGCCTCCTCTGTAATGGGGGCGGGGCGGAGGTGATCCCCCACCTCCTCGCTGGGCCCCCCTCCCCCTCCTCCAGTCACCCACCAACACATCCCTTTCCTGCTCTCTTGGGCGAGTGCCGGGCGAGCTCTAGTCTGCAATCTCCGCTGATCCTGGGGCAAAGGGGAAAGTCAGCGAGGAAAACATCTATTAAGCGCCTACTGTATGTGTTCGGGGATCCAAAGAGAAGCAAACGACAGTCCCTGCTGTCAGGAAGTTCATGGTCTCTTGGGGGAGACACCACAATGGACTGGGAAGATAGAGACAAGTGAAATTGGAGATAACCAACGGAGAGAAGGCGCTGGAATTCAGAGGCATCTAGAAAGGTTCCCTTGTAAGAAAAAAAAAAAAAAGAAGTGAGATTTTAGCTGGGACCTAAAGGATGCCAGAGGCAGAGATAAGGAGGGAGGGCGTTCCTGGCATAGGGCACGGCCTATGGAAATTCCTGGAGACTGGAGATGGAGTGTCTTGTTCGAGAAACAGCAAGGCCAGTGTCACTAGACCAGTGTGGGGGGTGGAAGTGGGGAGGTGGTATAAGGTATAAGACTATAGGAAAGGTTGGGGAGTCGGGCAAGGTATGGAGAGAATTTTATATTTGATCCTGGAGGTGATAGGAGACACTGGAGTTTAATGATTATAGGGAGATAATTTTGAGAACTGGGTGGAGGATGAACTGGAGTGAGGAGAGGCTTGTGGTAAGGAGACCACAGTAGTTGACCACTGCAGTAATTGAGGTGTGAGCTGATGAAGGCATGCACCAAGGTGCTGTCAGTGACTGAAGAGAGAAGAGGATGCATGTGAGAGTTATTAAGAAGGCAAAAAAAAAAAAGGCCTTAGCAACAGGGGGGGGGGGGGGGGGGGGGCAGGCAAGAGAGAAACTGGAAGACTGGAGGGTGATGCCCTAGGTTGGGAGCTGACTTCTCGAGGCCTGTTGCAGATCTTAATGTTGTTCTCCTGCCTCCTTCTGGGCCCCTCCTGTCATTAACGAATGAATCACTTTCCTCCTCCCTTTGCCAGGAGTTGGAAAGTGCAGCACTGTAGTCTGTAGTCTCCTTAAAAGAGGACAGACACAGGCAGAATGCTCAGCGTCTTTGGGTATCTCCTAAAATCCAGTGTGTGGCAAAAAGGGAAGAAGGAAGATTGCTTTTTTTTTTTTTTGAGATTTTTGAGATTTTTCTCACCTTCCCAGGCAGTTTTGTCCAAACAGGTCACCCGACCCCCTGCAAACCCTATCCCTTGAAGGAATCTTTGTAGGTTGCCCAGAAGCCCAGGATGCAGTGTCTATCACCAATCCAGTTCAAACTCAATGCAATCAGCTGGATTGTTCATGTTATGGTACAGTTTTCGTTTGACTATGGAGTGCCTCGTGTGATTGTATTGCATCTGAATTAATTCTTCAAATAAGACTGATTTAGGCTAATGTTGAAATTAGTTTGCTTTACTATAGTAGTGATATATAAGTTAAGTATATAATTGGTAATTATAACTAAAGCAATATAGTTGCTTTAGTTATACTTACTCATAGTGCACAAGTTTAGTGTGGTAGTAGAAGGAAGAAACCAAAAGGGAATTAAAGATTTTCAGGGCACATCCCATACAATAGGTAATCAGCATGTAGATAACAAAATTGAAGTGTATTTTGTGTGCTGTTTTGGGAAAGGTTGTTGATTTTTTTTTTTTTTTTCGAATGACAGTTGGGCTAAGGAAAGGCTAAGATGAGAGATTATATGCTTTCAGGTAGGGAAATGGATTTACCAACCAAAACAGAGGGTTTTCTAGTCCTGTAGAAATCTCCAAAGATTGAGACTCCATAGCTTATTTTTTTTTCCCAGCACTAATCCTTCTAGCTCTAATTTAAAGCTTGTCATTGTTGATTGAATCACTGTTAATTCACTTTGTGCTCTTTAGCAAATTAGTTATGCACACAAATTCTACTAAATGCTTTAAAGAATTTAGTTGAAAACACAAAAGAATATCTTTTTTTGTTATAGAGTGCAACAAAATTACTTTTCTCATAAACTTGTGTATTTCCTCATATACTTAAAATTTATACCAATTTATACTTAGACTTATATTCTGTGTTGACTTCATCTTAAACATAAGTCTTTGTTCTACTTCCAAAGCCCTATAATTTCATTGTTTTGGACTGCCTTTACCTCAACTGTCAAATAAGGGAGTTGGAAGTGATTTAGCTCTGAATACTATTAATCCATGATCCACTGATGATACAGTAGCCAGTAATTTAACTTAAACCAATTTTCAACCAGTTCAGTAATTTAAAACAAACGAGTCTATTAATTATTTTCCCTAAATGCATCTAAATCAGGCCTGTATAACATATGGCCCACAGGCTGCTTGCAGCTTGCCAAAGTGGCCTTGGGCAGTATGTTGTGCAGGTCTGTCCAAGGGTATGAGACCTCTTAATCACTTTTTCTTAAAGGGCCAGTTATTAGCTCTTTCTGAGAACAACCTTGGGTCCTGAGTATGAACTTCTACATTTTTTTTGGATTGTTTGAAAACCTTTGGTGGGCTGCAAGTGTTGCACGGGTCTCAGCCCTTGTGTTACGCAGGCCCGATCTAAATGTCAAGTATAATGTGAAGTACAACATGGCAAAGTGTATAGAGCACTGTGTATGGAGTCAGGAAGACCTAGGTTCAGATCCTACCTTAGACACTAGCTGTGTGGCTGTCCCCTTATCCACTAAATGTGGGGTTCAGTTATCTCTATGTAGATGACTCCCAAATCCATACATTAAGCCATACTATCTCTTTCTGGAATTGCAGGCCTGTGTTACTGTTTGCTGGGCATTCTGCCTGGATATCCTTTAAGCATCTTAAACTCTACATGTCCTAAGTAGAATTCCTTTTCTCCAGACAAATCCCTCCTCCATATTTACCCATTTCTTTTGAGAACATCACCAACCTTCCCGTCACCCAGATTCACAGCTACTTGACGTAGCTGATTAGTTGACAGATCTTGTGGAGTCTACTTCCATGTTCCTTAAATCTCTTCTTTTTTCTCCACTTATATAGCCTTCGCCCTCATTCAAGTCTTCATCATCTCGTGCCTAGACTACTGTAATAGCCTCCTAATTGGTCTCCCTCCTTACATTTTCTCCTTTCTTCCAATTATCATCCACACAGTAATCACATTAACATTTTAAAAACATAAATATGACCCTTTCTTATTAGAATTTTTTGAATGGGCTTCCTGTTGCATCTAGGAAAAAATAAAGAATCCTTAGGTCCTTGGCATGTATAGTCCCTCTGCAATCTGGATGATCAGCCTTTCCAGTCTTATTTTTACAATTCTCCTTCATGAGCTCTCTGTTATAGTCAGAATAGTCAAAGTGGTCTCCTATCTTATATGAATTTTCACTTCTAACTCAAAGAAGCCCTAATTTTCTTAAAAGCATAGCTCAGGTCCCACCTTCTACATGAGGCCTTTCCAGATCCCCTCGCTATTAGCACAGTTGAAATGACTTTGTATTTACTTTGTAATCACAACATGTGGACATAGTGGCATCTCCAGTAGAATATATGTCTTAAAAACTAGGACTGACTATTTTGTGTTTGTATCATTAGTACCTATCATGGTGCCACGCACATGGAGGAGGCTTGTTAAATTGGATTGAATTCAATAAGGGAAGTCATATTTTAGGCAGGACGTTGATAATCTGTAGAGAGTCCAGGGAAGGGTAGTCAGGATGTTGAAGTACGCCAACTTCATGCCATATGAAGATGAATTGGAGGAACTAAAGATTCTTAACCAACAAAAAGAAGCCTTAGGTGAGACATGTCTTGCCTTCAGATTTTTGAAGGTCAGTCATTTGGAGAGGAATGACTCTTTTCTGCTTGGTCACAGGACAGAAGTAAGAGCAATGGGTGGAAGTTGTAAAGAGATAGATTTAGGCTTGGCATAAATGGAAAACTTCCTAATCAATTCACCAGTAGTTAAAAAGGTCTACTTTCAGAGGCAGTGGCATCCCACTCACTGGACTAGATGACAACTAATTGGGGATGTTATTGAGAAAATTACCTTAATTTTTATTTCTTTTCTTAAATTGTCTATTATTAACAAATATGAACATTTCACTATAAAAAGATTACACCAGAGACTGTGAACCTGTTATACTTTTTTTTTTTTTAAAAAGTGCATTTTAAACTTAAACTAATATTAACAAAATGGCCTTGTTTGCATAGAGGAGTCTTTTTCAGGTGTGAGTTGGACAAGATGGTCTTTGAGAGCCATTTCAATTCTGAAATTCTTTGGTAATTATAGGAACAGAGATTGAAGGTTAAAGAAAAATATAATTAATAGAGAAAGGCCCTTCAGGGGTGGGGAACCTGTGGCCTTGAGGCCACATGTGGTCCTCTAGGTCCTTGAGTGAGGTCTTTTGACTGAATCCAAACTTCAAACAACATTGTTCTTTGCCATATGAAGATCAGTTGGAGGAACTAAGGATTCTTAACTAACAAAAAGAAGCCTCAAAGAACATCATGTCATACAGTAAAGTACGAGAGGTCATCTGCTAAGAAGGAGGCAGTGTGCTTTGTGGAAAAGTAGAAAATGTTTGCTGTAGCTGCTGTCTGGAATTTCATGAGCTGTCGTAAGAAAGGGTCATATGTTGTCAAATTTGTAGTATATGCAGTTTATATGGCTTTATAACTTTATATGTCAACATTTATCTGATCAGTTAAATCAACTCCCCCATATTCTGTGGTTCTTTGTGGTTCTAATGTGATACCATTGGCACGATTTACTTCCTGAATGTACAGCAGTGGCTCACAAGGCCAATATATGACTATTATTGCTTTGCAAGTAGAAGGGTATAGATATTGTGAAAGTTGAGAAAGGAGGAAACTAAAGATAGTAGTATGATTGCATGGACTCTATGGATGTCCATATGGATGACCAAGAAGTCAAATGTGTTAGAGAAGTAAGGGAAGTGAGAAGGAGCTTGATGATTGAAGCTAGGAGAATGGGGTGAGGTCAAAGGACTGCAGGTCATGGTATGGATGAGAGAATGGATGATAGGTCAATAAGCATGTGCCTGCTACGTGCCAGGCATTGTGCTAAGTGCTGGGGATAAAAAGAAACATAAAAGATAACTTTTGTTCTCAAGGAGTTCACAGTCTAATAAGGGAGACAACATGCAAATGAGTTGTAATAATCAATATTAGAATTAAGGGAGATTGGGAAAGGCTTCCTGTGGAAAGTGGGATTTTAGCTGTGACTTGCAGGAAGCCAGGAGACGGAGGTGGAAATGAGGAGGGAGAGCATTCCAGCATGGGGGACAGTCAGTAAAAATGCTCTGAATATGAAGATGGAGTGTCTTATTCAAGGAACAGTAAAGAGGCTATTGTCACTGTATCACAGTATGGAAGGTGGGAGGGGGTGGGGAGGACAGAAGAGAAGCTGGCCAAGGAAAGAGCTTTGTGAGACACCCATGGTTAGAGGGTGTGACCTGGATGAAGATCCAGCAAAGGACACTGAGAAGATTTGAACAAATAGAAGGAAAACCAGGAAAGAAGTTCTCTTCGTAGGAGATTGATCAGACTTTAGAATCTAAAGTGATACAGTTGAACATTCTGAGTCCGTAGACAGTAGGTATCTTGAAGGCAAGTTGGTCTCCCTGAAATGATGAGGTCAGCAGAGTTGAGGTCAAGGAAATGACTATTTGGTTGGAGTTTTAGAATAGTCATCAACATGGATTTCGAAATTGTTGAGAATGATGATAGGATGTGATGGAGAAGGATGATTCTTTTGCCTCTAAATTTGGTGAAACAAAGACTGTGAGCAGGGGATTGAATTTTTGGAGGAGCTTGGTGGATGACAGCTGTAAACAATGGTGCTCAAAATATGTTGTTCAAAAGAGAGTGAAACCTCCAACAAAGCCTCCCAGACTCTGCAATTTCTGTCCTTTGACTTTTTTGCATATCTCCTTTGTGTTGACCTCATATCTACACCCTAATTTCTTAGGACTTGATCACGTTCTCTGCTAGCTTCCCCTCTCAAGAGATATTTTGACCTATGGCTCGGGGGACTAACATCTTTGCTATGCTTTTGTACCTGTCTTCATACACCTAGAAACTGACGTCATAGAGGACAGTTGGGTTCCCTGCCTGGCAGGCCCTGTCCTTGGCCCCACCCTTAGGTGGAGCCAGGTAGGACAGGTCAGATGAGGGGACTTTGAAGGAGAAGAAGTTATAATCAAATACCATGGAGCCTGAAGCAAGAGAAATTGTTATAGTGGTTTCAGAAGAAACATGGTTTGGAAACTGCCCTGGGGAGGAAAGGGTATGCCAATGATTCTTCTTGTCCTAATAACTGGGAGAGAAACTGAGTTGAAAAGGGTTGCTGAACATGAGAAAGAGAGGGGATACGATATCCCTCAGGAGAAAGCCAGATTTTAGTTAATGTAAGGAGGTAAAAGAAATTCTTGATAAATCGTTCAGTCACGTGGAGGAGTTTGTTTATGATAGAATGAAGTATTATGGAATGGATGAAATGGAAAGGGTCTGGGGGAAGTAGGTCTGAGGAAGAAGGGAGGGCTGAACTGAATAGGGTGTGAAGTATAGGAAGAGCTAACAGGGTTAATGGTTTGTTCCAAGCAATAATTCTGGGCAGCAAATTGGGAAACAAGGAGTGGATAGAGTAGTGCAAGTTATGTAGAATTTAGTTAATAGAGCAACTTGCAAAGTTAATTAGCTCTGATATGAGAATGTTAGGGAAATGAAATATGTGGTGGCATAGTTTAAATTAGATTATAGATTGCCTCGCTGTGTCAGTCCTGAAGTGATGATAGGGCATAAAAAGCTATTTACATCTGTGGACACTTTGGAGAATCACTTAGAAAATAGAGTCAGTTACACATATATTGTGATTCTATACCATTGGCATTTTATTATCGACAAACACAGCTATGGCTTGAGAGAACAATATGTGGTACTGGTGATACCTCATATTATGTAGTTTACATGTATGTAGTTTACATACAATGTCATGTTTGATCTTTGTGGCTGTCTTGTGAATTAGATAGTACAAGTTCCTATTTTATTGTGGAGAAAATTGAACTCCAGAGAGGTTAAATTACTCGCTAGTGTTAGGAAGAGCTGGTAATTAAGCCTGGTCTTTCCCATTCCAAATTCAGTATACTTCTCACAAGACCACACTGCCTTTTCCTCCCTCAGCATGTCTGCAGATTGCTCTTTGGCTTACAGCTTTGAGATGGACTGAATGACCGTTTAGATTCCTTTTGTCTCTAGACCTTTGATCCAGAACACAGACCTTCCAGACCTTAGTCTACTTTTCCACTATACAACACTATCATCTTATTGTTATTGTTAATTATTATTACTGTTGTTAACTTCTCACGTAACATTCTAGTGTTCTGGCATGCCGTGTTTATGTCGTCTTCTAGGGCCAGTTCTTAGCTGCAGTTCTCCTCAGCTACTTCCAAGTACCATTGGTACCATTAGGGTAGTGATGGCTCTCAAACTCTCACTGATTTTTTTTTTTTTAACTACAAAGCACTGACTGAATTAATAGTAAAAATAGTAAAAAAAAATAGTATAGTGAATTAATAGTAAAACAATTACAAGCTTTAGCATGGAATTAGTATCATATTAAACTATTTGATCACTCATTCCCAGATTGCCTTTGCATTTGTTAACCAAACTTGCACTAATCTCACACTTGATTGACTTCTTTGTCTCCCCGACCCAATAGGGGAAGAGAAGCGCAGAGCTTCCTGTGGCTTCAGATCCAGCTTCCTTACTTGGTCCCCAGCTTGGCACCTGCATTTCTTTCCTGCCTTTGATGTATTTGGCTTCTGTCCCAGATCTCCATTTACACATCAACCAGCCAGCTGATGTAGGCCCACTTAGTCCCATCTCAGTGAGGTTTCAGCAATCCTTTTCTAGATAGAATGGACTGAAAGTCACTGATTCTTAAAAGACTTTGGGGAGCTCTTGTTCCTCAAGATAAGCATGGTGTCCACCCCCTTATAGTTAGATTTGTAGTATTAAAAAAAATCTTTAACAATAACCTATCATATTTTAGTGGTAGTGGTGAGAAAAGAGAATCCTAGTGACTAAAAGCACAGATTGAGAAATAAATGTATTTGGGATGAGGTGGACAGAGCACGGCAACTTAGTTTTTATATGCACTGTTCATTATGAGCTGCCTGCTGTGCCATATCTGGTTTACATACTACTGTTTGGTGAAGTTATGTCTGACAAATATTAGCATTTGATAGCTTAGACAGACTTAGGGTTAGCATGAATTGAACGAGGCTGCAGTGCCTTCTCTGATGGGATTGTGGAGACCCAATACCAGTGATTGATTCTGAAGGTGGTTGAAATGTCAGGTATAACAGCCTCCTTTTAAACATTTAAAGAACTGGACAAATTAAGTGGAACAATCAATTTAGAAAAATGAATGTTCTCTTCCCCTCCCCCCCCACCTCTCCATCTCCAGTTTCATTGGTCTAGGAAACTCACAGTGCAGAAATTCTCCACTGATGCAAATCAGCACCTCCTATATAATGCAGACTTATCTAGGCCACTGGGACATTAAGTGACTTGCTCTATGTGTCTAAGGCAGGACTCAAGCCTAGTTTTTTGTTGCTACAAGACAAGACAATGAAAAGATTTCAAAAAGTAAAAAGATAAAAATGAATTTAAAGATGCACAGAAGGTGCTTACTACAGAAAAAGGAAGCACTAATTTTCTAGCTAATTCTGTGAAGATAGAAAAGCAGAGGGGGTTGGGGGTAGGGAAGCCTTTTACAATTAGCAACAAACTACAAATGGTCATTTTTTCTGACGCTCTTTATAGCCAATATCAGAAAGAGTACTTTGTGGGATTGTTCACACCTTTTAAATTTGGCCTGAATACATCAGAACAAAACCTAAACAATAACAAACAGCATATTTTGATATTAAGACTTATTTTATATAAAATATATTTGTTACAATTTTAATTAAAAAGTAATTTTAAAAAGCTACACAGCATTACATTCTGAATTAAATTTCATTAGAAACCTCTTTTTGTTTTAACTTTAGCTCATGTTTTGGAAATTCACTAAATATTGAATTATACTTATCTGCGTATCCCTTGTTTCTCATTTTAACGTGATTTTTCTTCAAAGGCCTTGAGATTTCTAAGAAAAAGCCAGATCCAAAGAGGCATAAAATCATTTTGTGATTTTGGAACTAAAGGGCAATCCAGACCATTCAGGTTAAGGATTGTAGTAACTCTTCAGCCCTTCCACCTTGCTTCAGCAGGATAGCTCTCTATTCTATTAAGTGACATTTCTATGTGGACTTACTTTGTTTTGTCCATTTAAAACTTTACCTTGATACTCATTCTAAAATGGCCTGTGTTTATTACATAGGGGGAAGAGTGACGCAATTACCTCCAAATAATGGATCTTATGAAAGTCATTTTGCATGGCATTAGAATGTTTTAAAGTACATTCCAGAATAAGTGTGCTTCCTGTTCTGCTCATTTGCAATGCTTCTAACAAAATGAAGAGTAGCATTGTGAAGAGCTGACTTAAGAGGCTAAAGAAAGCCAAGAATAAAAGGAGCTTCTGTAAAATAGGTTGTGTTCACACTTTCCCCAAGCATAGACAAGGATGTAATTAAAGATTTTGTTTGAAAACATATCCTTGGATTTTAGAATACCTGGGAGAACAAAGGTAACTAAGAACTTAATTTATCAAAAATAAAAAAAGTTGATTATTGCTATTAAATCTAAAGGTTAGATGAGTTTTACATCCAGACATTTGAAATTACATATTTCAGAGTTTTTACTTGACAGAACTTTCAGAAGTTACTATAACTGAAGCATCTGAAGATGATTATCAGTATGATGAGGTAATGTATATTTCTCAGATTTTCAATTTGTAAATGTATTGCATTGTCTATTTTAGGCAGTATTTCTTACAAGGAATGCATTTAAAAAAAAACTTCTCTGAAACACTTAAATAGGATTTGTTCCTTATTTTTCTTTATGTAATTTTCTAATGCCTTTAAAGAAGCCAGTTTGGTTTAGTGTTTCAGCTGAATTTAGCTAATGTCAGCTAGTTTAGAATGAAATGTGATATATTTAAATGCTTATATTAGATAATTAAAAGCAAAGCTAGATATATTATCTTGTACAGTAAGCGGATTGCTTGTGTTGTATAACTGTATTAAAGAATGTCATTTCTCCTGGGATCATTTATTTTCTTTCTTTCAGCTTGGCATGACTTCCTATAATAGAGATAGATTTAGGATAGGTTTTCTGGTATCTAGTTGGATCCCAGGTTCCTTCCTTACTCTTTGAAGTGCATATACTGGTCCCGGTCCCTCCCCTTTTCAGTATTCCCCTTGATAGGAAAGGGGAAGGGAATAAACTTTTAGGAACCACCTACTATGTCCCAGGCTCTGTGATAAGTGCTTTGCAAATATGATCTCATTTGATAATTAGTCTTGTCCTGGGTGGGGTAGGGAAAAAAAACTTTCTTAACGTAGTAGTCATGGTATTAGAAACAAATCTAATCTGAGGTTCAGACAGAGTAGGAAGATTAACCCTAGAGAAATAATGAAAGTTACAGGAAAGTAAGTATCATCTTGAGTTATTTATACTAATGAGCATTTCACTAACATAGATAATCAGGAATTAACTGTATTGTAATCTTAATGAAAAAAAAAACTCCCCATTTAAGACATTTAAAAATTATTACATACTTTTTTGCCTGCCTTTTTGCCTTTCTTTTCACCACATAGATGAAAATCAAAGACACATATAATTATGTATTAATGCCTTAAACTTTAATATGAAGATGGTAGCTTTATAAATATGATGGGAAACTGGTGTCATCAGGGGAATGTCTTTTAGGATGTCAATTTACTGAGACGTGTCTTTTAGCAAATACCATTACCCATCAGCTAGGGGATCATTTACACTGTCAAGATGTATGTTTTTACTCTTGACCATACAATAACTTTTCTTGAAGGAGCAAACAGCCTTTTGAGAGCAGCATTTAGAGGGGTCTCCTATTTTAATTCTGATAACAACTTAGAGATTAGTGGTAGTTACTAGTTTTGACAAACCACTGGTAGAGAAAGAGTGGGAAAGGTAGTATTTGAATAGTAATGATATTTGTAGAGTGTTTTTAACAATTTGCTTTTTTTATTAGACTATGCTATGAAAGTATCTTTTACATGTCTAAATTCTGTATCTCCTGTAGTGTCTGGCAAATGGGGACTTTATAAATGTTTTTAATTGAATTTTTGGGTAAAAGTAAATGGCAGGCAATTTCGTAATAGTGATTTAACTAATATATAGCAAAGACAACAACAACAACAACAACAAAACTCTTCTCCTATATGTCAATTGCCCAAAATGCAATTGTGTGTGGGAATGATTATGAGATACAGCCTAATAAAATTTCTTTCATTTGCTTTTTACTCTGGGGCATTGCATTAGGATTGAATATTCTGGGAGGAAAATAATTGTATATATATATTTTTTCTTTATTTTGTTTGTTGGCTTAGGTATCAGAACAGGATGATTTAAGTATTCCAGAAGGTGATGAAGATCTGACAAAAGCCCTTCAGATGATTCAAGAAAAGAAAGAAGATACCAATATTTTGGTAAGAATTGTCTCCCTTGAGAGAGAGGGAGCATGGTATGTATGGAGTGTGGTGGGTGAAATCTGAATAACTGAATAAACAAAGGTTCAAGCTTCTGAGCATACCAGTTTATTAAGCAGTGCATGCCAATTGAATAGCAAGTCAGGACCGGGCCTCTTTAGCTTGGCACTGGACCCCAAATACAGGGGGAACAGATTTTTATGCACTAAAAGCAGACAACAGGATATAAACCACGATACAAGGTTAGGTAATCTGATTTCTAAATATCGGAAAGGTCTAAGCGCTTTCTGAGTTGGAAGAGGAAGAGTAAATAGGTGCAATTCCCTGAAATCAGAAAACAAAAAAAAAAAGTGTCCCACTTCCCCCAAGTGTCTGTATTCAATCAAAGGAATGAGGAAAACAGTGACTGCTTGACATGTATAGGGCTAGTTTTCAGATAAGACGCTTGAGATGTATACTTGTGAGAAAACTCTTTGCACATCAGTCTTTGGATCTGGCTGGGTCTCTGGTCAGCATAACCTAGGTCCGTAGTTAAGGATCTCCAAGCAGCAAGTAGAAGTGGTCCAGCTTCCCAGCCAAGCAAGGCTACATTCAAGCAATGCAATAAAAACTTCTCGAAATTCCCATAATTTAATAAAGTTTTCTCACAAGACAGCAATTGGACTAAAGCCATAATTGAATAGAAAGGAAACCAAGCTAGATCCAAAATTGAGTCACAAATGGAGTCAGTGTGGTTCACTCAATTCCCACAGTAGAACTGGTGATTATGTGAAATTATGGAAGTAATTTAACTTTTTACTGATGATTTTTAAGTATAAAACAGGGATATTTTGATAATTATTTTTGCATGTAAAATAAAGAGAAAACTGTTTTTATTTACTAAATGCATTTTCCCTATCCCCCTATCCTGGTCTAACTACCGTATATATACATATTTTTATAATTTCACCATCAGATTCTTTACTCCAGGTAAGCAATGTTTGTTGACCTTTGTACTTGATACTCTTGCCATCCAAAAAGTTGGTTTTTTTCTGCCATGACTCTCCTTCAAACCTCAAATACTTAAATACATTTCAAATCCTCCTTAATTAACCCCACCCTGCACTCTTACGTCATTACTCCTTGTTCTTTTATCAGTAATGAGCAGAAATTTGTGCCTTTTGAGTTTCACACTGCACATCAAGTTTTTAAATAGTTGATATTTGTGTGTGTGTGTCTGTGTGTGTGTGTGTGTGTGTTCTACCTTTCTCATTAGGTAGTAAGACAGGGGCCATGTCTTTTCTTTCTTTTATATTTCCCTAGAATGCCCAGTACAGCTATTCTGATGCACAATTGATGTTCAGTAAATGATTTGTCATTAATTTGACTGAATTAGACTCAAATCACAAGGATTTGTGAGCATTATGTACTAATTTCTTTTAACTATTTTGAGCCCAATGAAAACAGATGTGACCTATGTCTTTTTCATGACTCAGTGACCTGAAAGACTCAGTGACATAAAAGACAATCCTAAATGCGAGTGTAGAGTGACATCAGTTGAAAGTTTATAAAATATAGGTGGCGTCCAATTCATAGAATTATGGGAAGTTCTAAAATGTGAATTGCTACAAATCAGTATAATGACAGATTATTTTATGGTAAATTTTTAAGGCATATATATGTATATATACATATTTATTTATAGTAACTATAACATTATTTACTTAGGTGCTTTTCCTTCTCAATTATGTATTATTTTTATAATAGAGAAAGAGGAGGGTGGTAAGAATAGTTATTTAACTTTTATTTTTAGATTGACTTTACATTTATTGAATAATTTTATTATGTTAAAAGATACAGACCCTACATTGTGTCTTCATATTTTGTAGATTCCAGGGTAGATTCCCTAGTTGGGAACCAGTAAATATCCACTCAGTAATATATGACATCACATAAAATTAAAAAGACTGCAGAAAAATCTCTTGGCCAAG
The DNA here is from genome assembly GCF_900497805.2 of Vombatus ursinus. Taxonomy (NCBI): domain Eukaryota; kingdom Metazoa; phylum Chordata; class Mammalia; order Diprotodontia; family Vombatidae; genus Vombatus; species Vombatus ursinus. Next base: position 11,598,794 of record NW_020954580.1, on the reverse strand, counting down.
ATTGCTTAGATTCTTTCATAAGCAGTGGACCCCAGTCATTGGGAAACTGTTTACTGGGATTAATTCTAAAGGTACAGTTACCTCTGGTTTGGACTCAGTTTATCCTATCTTTAAAAAAAAAAAGAAATATTTCATCACTTTAATTGTAGACTCATAAATCTGTTGTATAATTCCTTAAAACTTCATGCCAGAATTTTTAAGTTCCCACAAGGATAATTTACGTGAGAAGCAATCAGGTTTTAGGCAGAGCTACTTCTCTGTGGGTCATTGTTACTCCCTATTCTGTCTTATTGAGAAAACAGTTAATAGCAATTTAGGACTTGTCCTACCAGGCCCAGACTAGGGATGGGGCCATGTGTGGAGAGAAGGGCCACTGCCTGCTAGGGTTATAATTATTTTCAGTTGGTTAGAACTGAGAATAGCAGTATGTCTATTGCAAACTACAGATTTTTGTCAACTAAAGAGTCCTTAGGACAATTTGCCTTGACCCACATACTTTTCTGATAGTATTGTTAATGTGTAATAATGAAAGTCTGCTGTAACATCCTCACTACTCATTTACAACATTTTTCCAGAGGGTCTACTTTCCTGGAGGAATGTTATTTTGCACATTTTCTTTGGACCAATTCATGGTGGTGAAGGTCATTCTAAGGCAAAAAAAAAAGTTCTTAGGATTGAAGTAAAGATTTGTCAGTGGAACAGAGTAGTAATTTAGACTGGGTAGGCAATGGTGACTTAGGTGCTGAGGCATGGATAGAAGCAAAAATTCTTGAATCAGGATGGTGAAGTAGAAATAAGTCAAGCAGGGAAATGGAGTATGGACTGGTAAATAAATAGGTAATTAAAGTTTTTTTTGGTAATGCTACCTACTATGATGTTTTATACTTTCATCTAAGATGCTGAACCCAGTCTTACACTTACTGATTAAGTACTTAAGGCACTATTTATCAATCTGTCATTAGCTTCTGGCATAAAAGACAAGAACTATGTGTGGATCAGAATGTATGTAACCTTGATATAGATCCTTAAAACTTGTAAATTGTAATAAATGTTATTTATAATACATATTAATTAAAATCAAGATTTGGTAGAAATGGCCTTATGACCCAGTAAATGGTGTTAAACAAAACCATATACTAGTCTCTCTTCTTTTAATCTCTGTGTAAGTGACTCATTGCCCCAATAGGTGAATTTGACATTATACCTTTCTGTTTTAAGAGACAGGGAGATCTTCCTCTGCTTTAAGGGCAAGAATAGTCTTAAATAATGAATTCTCTTGATTATCAGAACACCTAGCTCAGTTTTGATTAAATCTAAACTGAAGTTGTTTGTTTTTTTCTAGGCATTCCCCCAAATTTAAGTTGACAACCTTAGATAATGCCATAAAGCAGTGAAATCTATTCATCTATTTATCAACACAATTTACAACAAACTTCTTTTGCATCTGGATTCAGTTGAACTTACACCCAGACATTCCACAGGGGGCCATGTTGAAGTTCATATGCACATAGTTTGATGATAACTTGGTTAAAAGATTTTTCAAGCTGAGATCACCCATTTCATTTCTTACAGTTCAGGTATGGAATTTTAACCAACCACTTCGAAAGATTCGAACCTTTTCTGAGAAAACATACTACTACCTCTCCCTATAGTTAGCCTTATGTTTGAGTAATATACAAGCCCAAGTCTTAAATTTCTATGACAGAATACACTGTTTTCCTTACAGCTCTTATCTCAAGGATATGGCTCTTAGTTTCCCCATTTGTAAAAATAAGGGAGTTGTACTAAATATTTTTAAGGACTTTTCTAGTACCAATATTCTAGGATTCTGATCTTGCACAAGATATCTATACATATTAAAGAAATCAATCATAAATTGATTGATCTCCAGTACTTCCCAAGGATTTGAGTAAGACATTGGATATTTGAATATTTGTGAGATAACCTAATAGACATTAACTGTACTTCTATATTTCTCAGGTTCTCTTGGAAAGCAAAATATCTGAACCATATTATTTCAGCCCCTCAGAAATGCCTCTAATAAATTATTTAATATTATATTTATTTAGTCTTTATTGTGTGTCACTACAAGAAGTCATTCATTTAAATGTCTCTGATTTTTGTAAAACTGCAGTTAAAGACATTTTCATTATTACCCATTGTTCTTCTTACAAGAACTTACTTTAATTCCAGGAAAAAAAAAAGATTTATCTCCAACAATGATGTGGATTTTTTTTTTATCAAAATTTATTTTTATTTTAAGATTGTAGCTTAAATGAACATTGTAGCTTTTGAAACTCCTTTCTTCTTCTCTAATATCCTCTCCTTCTTTAGCTTCAGTGACACTACACTCTGCTCTAGAATGGACCTTGGAGGCAGGAGGGACTGAGGGTCACTTATTAGTTAGTGGACCTTTGACAAGCCACTCAATTTCTCTGAGCCTTCCTTTTTTCATATGTAAAGTGAAGATCATAATAACTTTAATTTTCTTGACTGGGTGGTTTCAAAGAAGATGAATCATAAACCTTAAAGTGATGTGTAATTGAGTTATTATTATTGCATTGCCAACTTTATTTCCTACTACTTCCCTATATTCCATACTGTTATCCTATGTTCTAGCCAAAATAGGTGATTGATAACTGTTCTCTGTTCTTATGATTTCTCCAAGCTCCACACCTTTGTTCTTGATGCTCCATATTCTTGGAATGGACTCCCTCTGCCACCTAATTTCCCTGTGTTGGAAGTACCTTCCTGTGGGATGCAATTTAGGCATCATCTGTTCTACAAAACCTCCCCTTACTCCTTCCACCATCCCAACTCACAGTGAAAGTAAAATTTGTCCCAGTTCCCCTCCTTTCTGTCTGGCTATTCCTCAGTTACCCTTGCTAGAGCTTTACTCACATCATAATCACAAGCCAAGGGTGTCCGTCAAGCCTCCAACCTGTCCTAAGTTTTCTTCTCTTTTCCCTTTGTACAGTTTTATTTGGTAATCTCATTGACTCCTATTGGATCCAATGATCATATCTATGGAGATGATTCCTAGATCTATATATCCAGCCTTAATCTCTTTTCTGAGCCAGAGTCGTGCATCTCCAACTGCCTCATGGATATATCAAACTAGAATGTCCCCATAGGCTTCTCAGAGTCATCTTGTCTAAAACAGAACTTGTTACCTCTCCTCCAAATCCTCTTCTCTTCCAAACTTCCCTTTACCTATAGAGGGCACTGCCATGCCTGGAATCCTTTTTCTCCTAACTTCTCGGTCAGGTTTACTTGCCTTCGAGACCGTGGTCAAGTCTCACCTTCTGCAGGAGGCCTTTCCTAGTTCTTCCTCATCATTACCTTCTTTATATAGCTTGTATATGTCTAGTTACATATGCTCCTACTGCTAGACTCAGTGCCCAGCACACAATAATTGCTTAACAAGTACTCTATGATTGACTGACTGAATGAATGAAACTGAGTGTTTCCTTCTCCGATTACTTCTGGCTGTTTGCATGAAGTTCTCCTTGTGTCAGGCTGTATGTGCACTTAGCTCCCCTCTCCTCTTAGGTGTGACACCTGTGGTAAAGATGCTGGCAATGGAGCTTTGCAGGCCCAGTGTCCAGCAAAGTGCCTTCAGGTACTTAACAAATAGCAATTGACTAGAATGGAATTCTCCAGAGATGCTGTTGATACCAGATGTCGTGCAGAGGTTTGTCATGGGGGAAAAAAAACTTTAACTTTGCCAGTTCCTTGGCATTGTAGCTTGTAATATGCTCTAGTGTTGACTGTTTTCCTAAAGTCATGATAAAAAAAGGTGAGATCCCAGTACTTCTTGGCTGTCCCTGACACTGCTAGGTTAAATCTAGGAAATTACAGATTATTTGAGTTATTTGAGATGCTTCATGAGCTCTTTGGTAGAAGGGAACTATAGAAAATCTGTCAGTAAATACGACCATAGAAAAATAGCTCTAAGTTTTCTATTTCATATGAATTTAAACTTGCATTTTATCACATGTTATTATTCTGTTCACATTTAGTGTTTATACAGTTGTATTTTAAAACCTTTAAAAATTAGTTTTCAGTTGTACCATAAGATTTTTATTGCAAAGATTATTTTCCTATTATGAAATAACAATTTTGTGATGATTTTCTATGGTCCAGTTACAAAAAGGGTATGTTTTTATTACTGTGACATTACTTATTTTATGTAGTTCTTTTGCAATGTAGATTTTTTTTTATTAGCCTTCAGTTTTTGCAAGGTAGGGTCTAGTCAGAACAAGGAAAGCTAAGTAAGAATGTAAATAAGTAAATGCTTTTCAGTCAAAAAATCAAAGAATGAACAATTTGTTGGTTAGTTGTCATTTAAATAAATACATCTATTCTTGTGGCAATCTAAACTTGAGCTGGCATAGTGAATGAAACATTTCAGAATTGGTGGCATATTGTGTTTAATCTGTTTTAAAAAGTGAATTTGCTGCATTCTATCGATTTCCTAAAAAGTTAACAATGACTGTAGCTCTTTGAAATGAAATGGGGTAGAACTATTTTAAAGTGCAAAATGTATCTTGAATAGAAACTGAGAATAAAGAGAAGTTATTCATCAGTTCTGTGATAAGCATGTGGTTTGGATGGCTTTTAGTTGTTTCATAATTGCTTCTTTCTTAAAATAGAGTGTTGCTTCAAAGCATGGGTGAAAACTTGCAGGACTGTATACTTAAAAGGCATAGAAGATCTGTGGGCACTGCCTTAAGGAGAAGAATGGCTAAGCTTAGTGAAATTTTTACAGTTCTTTGGAGCTTAAGAAAAATTGATCCTGATCCAATAATGACATTGACAAATTTTATACTAATTCATTTTTACATTATGTATTTGTATTTTAAAGCAATATGTGAATGTGATTCTTTAATATTGAATTTAAGATAATTAATTGGAAAAGTTAGGTGTATTAGAATTGTAGTTGAAGTCAATCTTCCATTTATTAGTTGAGAAATAATATCAAGACATGCTCTTGCTAAGAGTTTGTCTGATGAAATTGAAAAAGAAAGGTCCATGTAGGAATCAAGAAATGTTGTATTATTCCTATCTTAGTACTTGAGTTATTTTGTAATATTTTTGGCGGATGATGAACATTTTAATTTCTATTTTTCCATTTAACAGTAATAATAGCTGATACGTAACACAGAGGTACTTTTTATCTTAAGCTTGTCAAGAAGGGTAGGGTAGGACCCACATATACAAAAATATTTATTTGTTGTTTAGTCATTTTAGTTGTATCCTATTTTTTGTGACCCCACTTTGGGATTTCTTGGCAAAGACACTCGAGTGGTTTGCCGTTTCCTTCTCCAACTTGTTTTACAAATGAGAAAACTAAAGCAAACATGGTAAAGTGATTTGCCCAAGGTCACACAGCTAATAGTGTCTGAGGCTGGATTTAAACTTAGGTCTTCCTGATTTTAGGCCTAGCACTCAATTCAGAATACCACCTATCTGCCCCAAATATGTACAAATAATATAAATTTATAAGTAATTATAAATAAAAGTAGTTGTAACTGTTCTGTGATGGCAAAGAATTGGAAACTGAGGGGATAGGATCAGTTGGGGAATGGCTGAATAAGTTATGGTTTATGATTGTGATGGAATATTATTGTATTGACAAATGGCAAAAGGGATGGTTTTAGAAAAACCTGGAAAGACTTCTGTAGTGCTCGTGCAAAATAAGTGAGCAGAACTAGGAGAACATTATACATAGTAACAACAATATGGTAATGATAATCAACTGTGAAAGACTTAGCTACTCTAATGAGTACAATGATCCATGACAGTTCCAAAAGATTCATACTGAAAAATGCTATCCACTTCCAGACAGAGAACTGATGAGTTCTGAATTCAGACTGAAGCATGTTTTCTTCCACTTTATTTTTCTTGCTTTTTTTCCCCAACATGGCTAGTGAGGAAGTATGTTTTGCTTAATTTCATTTGTATAATGGGTATCATATTTCTTGCCTTCTTGATGGGTGGAGGACTAGGTAGAGGGAGGTGGAGAATTTGGAACTGTAAATAAAAAAAATGAAGGGGTAGGGTAAGTTGGGTTGCATTATAAAATAATAAATTCACAATATTGAAACCCATTTATGATTATAGTTCTTGAAGTATTGAGTTTAAAAAATTTCCAGAGTTTATAGTCCTTTATGTATACTTAAATAGTTGGATGGATATTAGTGTACACCATATGGAAAACAAGTTTTGTTATTTTTATTCGGTGTTGTATTCTTGTACAAATGTGTATGTATGTGTGTATGTATGGGTTCTGGTGATGTACAAATTAAATTTCAATTACTGTACTATGATGAGAGTATCTAAGGTCTCTATAACCTAGAGTTAGCAGAATTATTTGGACATTTTACTGCAGTGAACCTCTTATTGACGTGGTACTTCCAATAGTGCAGCCCCATCTGTGTTTGCCCATGTTATCTAACTCTTATTCATATCCTCCCATAAATTTGGGATGGGTGTGTGTTTCCAGCTCCATCCAGATTTTCCTGTAGATTTCTTTAACATGAGTGTACTGGTGAATGATGTTGGCTGACCATCAGGTGTCTCTTGCCTTTGCTATTCAAGCAAAACATTTATAACCTTCAAATGCTGTCTACCCAGTTGTTTTTGAGCCCCATGTGATCTGAATTCTGACCCTGCCACTGCGGCGACTAAATCACTATAGCATACCAGTGATCTTACTTGCTCCCTTGGTGAACTTAGATTTTTCTGTTGGTTCAATTAGCATTTATATATAAATTTTTAAAACAATAGAGACCATTTGCTTCGAGCTCCCTCTTCTCTCCTCATTTCATGTCACTCAGGTCCCTTCTCCCATTGTCTCCTCATTCACCCCTATCTCACATGAAAAGGTGGCTCTTCTCCTTGCCAAGGGAAACCCCTCTACCTACATAAGTGACTCCCATTCTATCTCATCTCCTCTAGCGGATTGCCCTATCATTCCTATTCTCTCATTTATTTACAATCTTTCCTTGTCTCCTGGCTACTTTCTTACTGCCTAAAAACATACCCTTGTTTCCCTCACCCTCAAAAAAGCCTCACTTATCCTTCTATCTCTGCTAATTATTATCCCATATCTCTTCTGCCTTTTTGTGGATATTCTTCTTGAGAAGGCTATCTAGAATTGGTGCTTGTACTTCCTCTCCTCTCACTTTCTTAACTTTCTACAATCTGACTTCTAATATCATTAAACCAAAACTATCTCTAAAGTTACCAATGATCTCTTAATGACCAAATCCAATGGACTTTTCTTAATCTTCATCCTTCTTGATATCTCTGCCAAGCATCCTCTTCTTGAAACTCTTTTCTCTTTAGGATTTTAGGGACATCTGATTCTTCTCCTATTCAACTTCCTTTGCTGTATTTTCATCTGAATCATGCCCACTAACCAAAGGTATCCCACAGGACTCTGTCCTGGGCCCTCTTCTCTTCTCCCTCTCTACTACTTCACTGGGTGATCTTATTAGCTCCCATGGATTCAATTATCATCTCTATGCTGATGATTTTCATACCTACTTATCCAGCTCTAACCTCTGCTGACCTCTAGTCTTGCATCTCCAACTTCCAACTAGATTATCTTAGTCTGGTTGTTCTGTGGCCATCTTAAAATCAACATGTCCAAAACTGAACTCATAGTCTTTCTCACCAAACTTCCCAATTACTATTAAAGGTATCACCATCCTTTCAGTCCCCTAGGTTCACAACCGAAGGGTCATCTTAGGCTTCTCAGGATCTCTTGCCCCCTTCATTCAATCTGTTCCCAAGGCCTGCCATTTTACCTTTGCAAACAGCTCTCGAATATGCCCCCTTCCCTCCTTTGACACTGCTGCCACTCAGATGCAGACCATTGTAGCTCCCTATCACCTCCAGGATCAAATACAAAATACTCTGTTAGGCATTCCAAACTCTTTCTGAACCTTATACTGCTCCCCTGAAGCCCCACACCTTTCCACTTTTCTTTCACCTTACACTTTCTCACGTACTCTTCTGCCCAGTGACTCTTGTATGTAGTTTGTAAATAGCTGTTGGGTTGGGTCTCCCCCTTTAGAGCATGAGCTCCTTGAGCACAGGGATTGTCTTTTGCCTGTCTTTGTATTCACAGTACTTTGCCCAGCGCCTGGCACGTAGCAGATGTTTGCTTAATAAATGTGTTGACTGACTTAAGTGACACCCAGTTCTCTTTATTTCTTCTTAATCTCTCTCATGAACTTTATTTTCACATCTTCACTTGCTTATTGGACTTTTACACTTGTGGCCCTATCATCATTTCAACTCAACATATTCAAAGTTAAATACATCATGTTCCCTGTCCTAAACATATTTGTTGTTGTTCTTGTTTAGTCATTCAGTTATGTAGGGTTCTTCATGACCTCATGGACAATACCATGCCAGACTCTTCAGTTCTCTGCTATCTTTCGAAGTCTGTCCAAGTTCATGTTAATTATTTCAATGACACCATTCATCTCATCCTCTGCTATCCCCTTTTCCTTTTGCCTTCAGTCTTTCCCAATATCAGGGTCTTTTCCAGTGAGTCCTCGCTTCTCATCATATGGCCAAAATATTTAAGCTTCAGCTTTAGTATTTGACCTTTCAGTGAGTAGCCTCAATTAATTTAAGTATTGACTGTCCAAGGGACTCTCAAAAGTCTTTTCCAGTACCACAATTAAAAAGCATCGATTCTGTGGCGTTTAGCTTTCCTTATAGTCTAGCTCTCACAGCCATATATTGCTACTGGAAAAACAATAGCTTTGACTGTATGGAACTTTGTCAGTAGGTGATGTCTCTGCCTGTTAGTATGTTGTCCAAATTTGCTATAGTTTTCCTTCCAAGGATCAAGTGTCTTTTAATTTCATGGCCACAGTTGCTGTCTGTGGTTATCTAAGAGTCCTAAATATAACTCTTCATCAAACTTCTCTTTTTTCTACTTTTGGTATCACCAACCTCTCAGATGCCAAGCTTTAAAACCCCACTTAATTTTTTCCCCCTACTTTGTCACCTCCATATCCATTCAGTTGCCAAGTCTTTGTCATTCTACCTCCATAACGTCTGTTATCCCTTCCACCTCTTTGAACCTGTTTCCTCATTTGTAAAATGAATAATAGACTTCATGCTTCTAGTTTTCTTCTGTCTCTGAACGTTTTTGATTCTGATCAGTTTTAGATAAGCTGGTCTAGTTTGTATCCATTTGATAAGAGGGGTAATCAAAATTAAAAGTCACCTCCATCATACAAACATGCAACCATTTTAAAAATATAGCATATTAAAATTAATTAATTTATTATAATAACCATGATCTTTTCTTTAGTAAATGCTAGTATATAGAATTCAAAGGTCAACCAAAGAATTCTTCTCTTGGTTGTATATCAGAATTTGCACATGTTTAAAAGTAAAATTGTGTCAAATTTAAATTGCAGGCCCAGAAAACAGTAATGCCTACTAAGCAATCATTGTCTGAAGTACCTGAAGTGGTAGAAGACTTTCTCTGCAATTTCCTCATCAAAATGGGAATGACCAGAACTCTTAACTGCTTTCAAAATGAATGGTAAAACATTATGCATTTTAAAAAGTTGAACATTTTATTTAGGATAGTAGTTCATGGATTAGGCAAATGCATATTGAAGTTAAAGAGTAATAATTACATTGTTTACATATAACCTGAGTTAAAATGATACAAATCTATCTCTTTCTTCTTCCTCACCCATTCCACCATAGTTACCATAGGATTTTGCTTTTTTAAAAACATATTTCCATTCAAGATATTGATTATGACCATTATGACATTTTTGTTAATGAACAGTTTTTCTAGAATATTGAGTGTATTTAGTACCCACACCCTTACATTTTAAGTCATTCAAACAACAACTGCATTACTTTGGAAATTGAATGTTATTTTGAAGACATGTTAAGATATACTTTTAAAATATAATTTTTTAAAAGTATAGGAATTATGGAATAGAAAGCTGTTCTTAAAAATTATCCTTCAGAGGGCAGAGCCAAGATGGCAGAGTGAAAGCAGTGACTTGCTTGAGCTCTCCCCCAAACCCCTCCAAATACTTGTAAAAAAAATGGTTCTAAACAAATTCTAAAGCAGCAGAACCCACAAAAAAACTGAGTGAAACAAATTTCCAGCCCAAGACAACCTGAATGGTTGATTGGAAAGGTCTGTTGTGCTGGGTTGGGAAAGGAAAAGAAAAAACACAGGAAAAACAGACCTCAGCGAAGCTGGAGCAGGCCTCAGAGGACTGAATCACCAGCAGCTATAGTGGTTTCCAGACTTCTCAATCCACAAACACCAAAGACAACTTAGAAGGTCAGTAGGAAAAGTCTGTGACCAGGGTGAGAGCTCTGTCCCAGCCCCAATCCTAGCATAGCCCCTGGGTGGCGGCTGCTTCCTGGGTTCAGGCCACAGACTGAGGGGGAGTTGAGTGGCTGATCAGGGAGGGTTGCAGAGATCTCTTTTCTGGTGGTGAGGAAGGATTCTCTTACTTTGCCTGTGCTTGGATCTGGGTCATAGTTCTAGGTGGTGGTCCTGGGGCCAGGAGGAGCTCTGGTGTGGTGGAACTTGTAGTGACTGAGGAGAGGACATCCTCCTCACAGTTCCAAGACAGAAAAGAGCACTTGTGGTCACTCATAGACCAGAGTACAGGACTGGAAAGGAATAAACACCTTGCACTTGATCATGCCACCTTGGAAGAACTGAACATTTTTCAGGTCCCTAGAAGTATCTCTGAAAACAACTGCATAAAACCCCAAGATTGGGACAGTACATTCTCCAAACTGGAAGCAGACCCCTACCTTAACAAAAAGTTTATAACTCAAGTAATTGGCTGTAATCATGAGCAAACTGTGCAAAAAAAAATCAGACCATAGAATCTTTTTTGGTGACAAAGAAGATCAAAACACACAACCAGAAGAAGGCAACAAAGTCAAAGCTCCTACATCCAAAGCCTCCAAGAAAAATATGAATTAGTCCTAGGCCATGGAAGAACTCAAAAAGGGATTTTGAGAAGCAAGTAAGAGAAGTAGAGGAAAAACTGGGAAGAGAAATGAGAGTGATGCAAGAAAATCATGAAAACAAGTCAACAGCTTGTTAAAGGAGAAAATAACACCTTAAAAAATAGCCTAACCCGAATGGCAAAAGAGGTTCAAAAAACCAATGAGGAGAAGAATGCCCTAAAACGCAGAACTGGCCAAATGGAAAAGGAAGTCCAAAAGCTCATTGAAGAAAATACTTCCTTAAAAATTAGAATGGAGGGTCTTCCGCCTTGGCTGCCGCGGCTGGGAGTTGGGGTGGACAGCGCCCCCGTGGGCACCAGGGGGATGCTCGGATCTGCTCGGGGCCGGCTCTAGCACCGCAAAATTTAATTATGCCTTACAGCTCTTAAGAGTCTGAAATAGTTATCTTCAGAGTATGGAGTGATCCAGAAAAAAGATGGAATCTTCATACAGCTAATTCCACCCAACATGAGGAGCATTGAAGAGGAAGAGCCCATCTCTGGTGTTAGTTGTCAAATTTCTGTTAGTGAATTTTCTTGCCACTGCTGTTATGACATCCTGGTGAATCCTACTACCTTGAACTGTGGGCACAGTTTCTGTCGACATTGCCTGGGTCTATGGTGGGTGTCCTCAAAGAAAACAAAATGTCCAGAGTGCCGAGAGAAATGGGAAGGTTTTCCAAAAGTAAATATTCTGCTCAGAGATGCCATTGAAAAGTTATTTCCTGATGCCATCAAATTGAGATTAGAAGACATTCAGCAGAACAGTGATATAGTACATAGTCTTGCAGCCTTTCATAAATACGGAAATGATCAGATTTCTGTAGCTCCAAATGCAGGGCAAGCAAATCCTCAAAGAGGAGGGGGATTTTTTCTGGAGTACTGACAGCTTTAACTGGTGTTGTTGTAGTTCTACTTGTATATCACTGGAGCAGTAGAATATCAGAGCATGACCTGCTTGTTCACAAATCTGTTACAAAAATGGACGGCTGAAGAAGTTATCTTTTGGCTAGAGCAACTGGGCCCTTGGGCCTCTCTTTATAAAGATTTTTATCTGAAAGAGTTAAAGACAGATTGCTTTTAACATTGACAGATGAAGACTTTTCAAAGGCTCCATATAACATAGAGAATAGTAGCCACAGAAAAGCCATCATAATGGAACTGGAGTGTGTCAAAACTTTAGGAGTAAAGCCCCCACAGAATCTTTGGGAATGCAAGTCTGTCAACCCAGGCAAGTCATTATTCCTATTGTATGCCCTGAAGGGCTCCCCAAGACTCAGTATGTTGTATCTGTACTTGTTTGATTATGCAGAAACCTTCTTACCTTTCATCCATACAGTATGCCCTATGCAAGAAAAAGAAGATATCATCACAAAGTTTCTTGACTTTAAAGAACCCACTTGGAAGCAGTGGAGAGAATTCCTTGTTAAATATTCTTTCCTTCCATATCAATTGATTGCTGAATTTGCCTGGGATTGGCTTGATGTGCACTACTCGACATCATGGTTTCTTATTGTTAATGCTAAGTTACTCTCTGTTCTGGAGTTATTTTCCTTCTGGAGAATTTGGTCAAGGAATGAATTGAAAACTGTTCCTCACATAATGTGGAGCCATTTTTGGAAAGTATCAACACAGGGACTTTTTTGGCCTATTATTCCTCAGTTTATTTGCAACTGTTTATTTTACTGGGCCCTATACTTTAACCCAATTATCAACTTTGATCTTGACCAGAAACCCAAGTGCTGTGAGTATTGCTGTCCCAGCTCTGAGTGAAGCTGGCCTCCATCAGGTCTGAGCTTTGAAATTTAAAGAGTGGTGAGGGCTACAGTGGGAGTGAGGGTAAAAGGGGGGTGGGGTCCGCTTTTCTATAAATAGTGATAAAAGGAGCTGCTTTTTTTAAAAAGCTATACAAAGTTTTTCTTGGCATGGGAAATGGGACCCATCATTCCCAAACCAGTATTGGTTTATTCAGATTGTACAGTAGTGATATTTGCCACATACTATATAACTACCTCACAAAAGTGTTATGAGGCTCAATGAGATGATGGCTATTAAGGACTGTTAGAGTTCCTCAAAGGTGGGACATACATTAAAGTATCATGGTATTGTCTTATGTGTGTTTGCTTCTCAACAGGCCTTTTGAGGCCTAGTTTGATAGACCTGGTAAGTAATAGAGAATCTCGTTTGGAGCACTGATGATGGGAAAATGAAATTCTACTAGGCAGGACATTGCCTTCCAGATGTTCGCAGTAAGTGAACTTTTAGTCATGTGTGGCTATGTGATCTATTATAAGCATAGACAAATAGCTGCAGACCACAAGTGCAGTGTGGAAGATGCTGTCTTGTTGGTGACTTCTTGGGAAGCATCATAGTGAAAACTCTGCAGTCATTGAGTTGCTGACATATTCCCTCCTAGCCAGTTTTAATCAATGTTTTGTGTCCTTTTATTTAAAAGGGGATATTGAACAACTTTGAGCAATTAATGAAGACTAATTTTAGCCATTCTTTGCTGTCTCAGTGCTTCCTAAAAACAATTTTTTTCAAAAAGAATTGGATCTGTGACAAATTTCAGGATTTTATTTTTGTTTAAGAAACATTTGATAATTGACCTCACACTGTATCATTGTCTTTGTGATGTGATATCTGTACCAAAAGCTGTGATTTATAAATATGGAGTAGGATGAACTATCCAAAGAGAAATATGGCAGCTTTTTGAACCATTCCTTGACCCTTTGTATCTTGTCTTAGAAGTAAGGATTTCATATTTGCATCTGAAGGTTTCAAAAAATTACTTTAAACAAAAATAAAGTTTTTTTTAAAGTAAAAAAAAATTAGAATGGAGCAAATGGAAGGTAGTGACTTTATGAGAAATCAAGACATTGTAAAACAAAACCAAAAGAATGAAAAAATAGAAAACAGTGTAAAATATCTCTTTGGAAGAACAACTGACCAGGAAAATAGATTCAAGAGAGAGAATTTAGAAGTTATTGGACTATCTGAAAGCCATGATCAAAAAAAGCCTAGATATCATCTTTCAAGAAATGATCAAGGAAAACTGCCCTGATATTTTAGAACTAGAGGGCAAAATAGAAATTGAAAGAATCCACTGATCTCCTCCTGAAAAAGGTCCCCAAAGGAAAACTCCTATGAATATTGTAGCCAAATTTCAGAGTTCCCAGGTCAAGAGGAAAATATTACAAGCAGCCAGAAAGAAACAATTCAAGTATTGTGGAAACACAATCAGGATAATACAAGATTTAGCAGCTTCTACATTAAGGGACCAGAGGGCATGGAATATAATATTCCAGAGGGCAAAGGAGATAGGATTACAACCAAGAATCACCTACCCAGCAAAACTGAGTGTAATCTCTCAGGAGAAAAATGGATATTCAGTGAAACAGAGGACTTTCAAGCATTCTTGATGAAAAGACCAGAGCTGAATAGAAAATTTGACTTTCTAATACAAGACTGAAGAAAAACATGAAGAGATAAACAGGAAAGAGAAATCATAAGGGACTTATTAAGGTTGAACTGTTTATATTCTTGCATGGAAAGATGATATTTGTAACTTATGAGACCTTTATTAGTGTTAGGGTAGTTGGAGGGTAAAATTTTGTGTATGTATATATCTATATCTGTATATATAGATAGATAAATAGAGAGTACAGGGTGAGTCGAAGATGAAGGGGTGATATCTGGAGAATAAAATTAAGGGGTGAGAGAGGATTATACTAGGAGAAGGAGAAAGGGAGAGGTAGAATGGGGCAAATTATCTCACATAAAACAGACAAGAAAAGGCTTTCACAGTGGAAGGGAAATGGAGGAAGGTGAGAGACAATAAGTGAATCTTATTCTCATTGGATTTAGCTTAAGGAGGGAATATCATACACACTCAATTAGGTTGAAAATCTGTCTTACCCTACAGGAAAATAGGGGAGAAAGGGATAAGAGAGCAAAGGGATGATAGAGGGGAGGGCAGATTGGGGGAGGGGGTAATCAGAAGCGAACACTTCTAAGGAGGGACAGGGTCAAAAGAAAGAATAGAATAAATGGAGGGTGGGATAGGATGAAGGGAAATATACTTAGTTTTTCACAACATGACTACTATGGAAGTGTTTTACATGACTACACATGTACTGCCTGTATCAAATTGCTTGCCTTTTCAATGAGGGTGGGTAGGGAGGGAGGAAAATTTGGAATCCAAAGTTTTTTTTTTTTTTTTTTTTAGGCAATTGGGGTTAAGTGATTTGCCCAGGGTCACAAAGATAGTAAGTGTCAAGTGTTTGGTCTAGGGCTGGATTTGACCTCAGGTCCTCCTGACTTCAGGGCCAGTGCTCTATCCGTGGCACCACCTAGCTGCCCCAGAATCCAAAGTTTTAAAAACAAATGTTAAAAATTGTTTTCACATGTAACTGGGATATAAGATATATAGGCAATGGGGTATGGAAATCTATCCTGCCCTACAGGAAAATAGAAGGGGAAGGGGATAAGAGAAGGGGGGGATAGAAGTGAGGGCAGATTAGGGGAAAGGGTATTCAGAATGCACGCCATCTTGGGGTGGGGGGAGAGACGAGATAGGGAGAAAATTTGGAACTCAAAATCTTGTGGAAGTGAATGTTGAAAACTAAAAATAAGTAATAAAATCAGAAAAAAATTCTCCTTCATAAATTTTATACTACAATTTAGGCTTTGTATCATCAGTGTTACTGGCTTATGTGACCTTATTTAAATGACTGATTATAGGATTTTCCATAATCCTTCTATTTCAAATTAGACAATTATTTTCAAAAATCTCATCAAAATTCAGGAGCTTCTTTTTAATAATTTAATAGTTGTAAAATCCAGCCACCATCATCTCTTATTTCTCCTTTGGAAATAATACTACAGTCACATGTTTTAAAAATAATTAATTAATTTATTTTTAGTTTTCAACATTCATTTCCATAAGATTTTGAGTTTTAAATGTTCTTCCCCTCCCTCTCCTCCACTCCCCAAGATGGCATGCAATCTGATGTAGTCTCTACTTATACATTCATATGAAGAACATTTTCCCATTAATCATGATATAAAGAATAATTAGAACTAATGGGAGGAACCACAAGAATGAAGCAATAAAACAAAAAGCTACGAAGGAAAAGGAGAGCAAGTAGCATGCTTCCATGTGCATTCTGATTCCATAGTTCTTTCTCTGGATATGGATAATTTTTTCTATCATGAGTCTTTTGGAGTTGTCTTAGATCCTTGCATTGCTGAGAAGAGATAAGTCTATCAAAATCATTCTTCACACAGTTGGATTCCTAAGTTGGAATTCTGCCTCTTTTAGATGGAACTAAATTCCAATTCTGCCTGAGACTCTAACGAACTCTGTAAGGGTGGCTGTTGGTGTGTACAGTGTTCTCCTTGGTTCTGCTCACTTCACTCAGCATTGGTCCATACAAGTCCATGCCAGGGATCTTTCCTTGCATTCTGCTTACAGTCTTTATCTAGTGAAATCTTCTCTTTCTTTTTTTTTTTTCAGCATTTAAATTTTATTTAAATTTTAATTTCCAGATTCTCTCCCTTCTTCCACTAATTCCCCAGACCGCAGAGAAGGCAAGTAATATGATACCTATTATACAAATGGTCATGTAAAACACATTTTTACTTTAATCACATTCCAGGAGGAAAAATGCAAGAAAAATAAACAAAAGAAAAAATATGCTTCTAAATCTGCACTCTGAATCAGTAAGGTCTCTATCTGCAAGAGAAGAGCATATTTCATCATGAGTCCTTTGGCGTTGTGATGGCTATTTCAGTTATCCTTGCAATATTGCTGTTACTGAATATATTGTCTTCCTAGTGAGTTCATCCATTCACATGCAGTTATGATTGCTAACTATGTACTGCCACTTATTCTATTCCTCTTTCTTTTGTTTACTCTGTCCCCTCTTTAAGAGTCTGTTTTAATGTTCACTAATGCCTTTCTCAGTCAAACCTCCTTTTTTTCACACCCTCCCTCATTCTTTTAGCCCCTTTCCAGTCTATTTTGTTCTTGGGTAAGATGAATTTCTATATCCAAATTTTGCATGTGTGCATATGTGTGTGTGTGTGTGTGTGTGTGTATGTGTGTGTGTGTAAACCTTCTCTTTTCTGAAAGGCCAAGAGCCTTTTTTTTTCTTCTTTTTTTCTTTTTTAGTTAATAAATTTATTTATTTTTAGTTTTCAACATTTACTTCCACACAATTTTGAGTTCCAAATTTTCACCCCATCTCACCCCTCCCCTCACCCCAAGATGGCATGCATTCTGAATACCCCTTCCCCTAGACTGCCTTCCCTTCTATTTCTTCCCCCCTTCTCTTATACCCTTCCCCTTCTGTTTTCCTGTAGGGCAGGATAGATTTCTGTACCCCTTTTCCTGTATTTCTTATTTCCCAGTTGCATTTGAAAACATTTTTTTTTAAACATGTGTTTTTAAAACTTTGGGTTCCAAATTTTCTCCCTTCTTACCTCCTCACCCACCCTCATTGAAAAGGCAAAGCAACTCAAAATTGGCTATACATGTGCAGTTATGCAAAATACTTCCATAGTAGACATGCTGTGAAAAACTAACTCTATTTCCCTTAATCCTATTCTGCCCCCCCATTTATTCTATTCTTTCTTTTGACCCTGTCCCTCCTCAGAAGTATTTACTTCTGATTACCCCCTTTCCCAATCTGCCCTCCTCTCTATCATCCCCCAACTCTCTTGTCCCCTTCCCCTCCTATTTTCCTGTAGGGTAAGACAGATTTCCATACCCAATTGAGTGTGTATGTCATTCCCTCCTTAAGTCAAATCCTACGAGAATAAGATTCACTCATTCCCTCTCACCTTCTGCTGTTTACCCTCCACTGTAAGAGCCTTTTCTTTTCTGTTTTTTTTTTTGTGAGATAATTTACCCCATTCTACCTCTCCCTTTCTCCTTCTCCTAGTATAATCCTCTTTCACTCCTTAATTTTATTTGCCAGATATGACCCGTTCATCTTCAACTCACCCTGTGCCCTCTATCTATTTATCTATCTATATACATACATATAACTTTTTCCCTCCAACTACCCTAATAACTGACAAAGGTCTCATGAGTTACAAATATCATCTTTCCATGCAGGAATGTAAACAGTTCAACCTTAATAAGTCCCTTATGATTTCTCTTTCTTGTTTATCTCTTCATGTTTTTCTTCAGTCTTGTATTAGAAAGTCAAATTTTCTATTCAGCTCTGGTCTTTTCATCAAGAATGCTTGAAAGTCCTCTGTTTCACTAAATGACCATTTTTTTTTCCCCTGAAGAATTATACTCAGTTTTGCTGGGTAGTGATTCTTGGTTGTAATCCTATCTCCTTTGCCCTCTGGAATATTATATTCCATGCCCTCTGGTCTCTTAATGTAGAAGCTGCTAAATCTTGTATTATCCTGATTGTGTTTCCACAATACTTGAATTGTTTCTTTCTGGCTGCTTGTAATATTTTCTCCTTGACCTGGGAACTCTGGAAGTTGGCTACAATATTCGTAGGAGTTTTCCTTTGGGGACCTCTTTCAGGAGGAGATCAGTGGATTCTTTCAATTTCTATTTTGCCCTCTAGTTCTAAAATATCAGGGCAGTTTTCCTTGATCATTTCTTGAAAGATGATATCTAGGCTCTTTTTTTGATCATGGCTTTCAGATAGTCCAATAATTTTTAAATTCTCTCTCCTGGATCTAATTTCCAGGTCAGTTGTTTTTCCAGTGAGATATTTCACATTGTTTTCTAATTTTTGATTCTTTTGGATTTGTTTTACAGTGTCTTGATTTCTCATAAAGTCACTAGCTTTCAATTGCTCTATTCTAATTTTTAAAGAAGTATTTTCTTCAGTAATCTTTTGGACTTCCTTTTCCATTTGTCCATTTTGTTTTTTAGGGCATTCTTCTCTTCATTGGCTTTTTGGACCTCTTTTGCCATTTGGGTTAGGCTATTTTTTAAGGTGTTATTTTCTTCAGTATTTTTTTGGGTCTCCTTTAGCAAGCTGTTGACTTGCTTTTCATGATTTTCTTGCATCAGTTTCATTTCTCTTCCCAGTTTTTCCTCTACTTCTCTTGCTTCTCAAAATCCCTTTTGAGCTCTTCTAAGGCCTGGGACTGATTCATATTTTTCTTGGAGGTTTTGGATGTAGGAGCTTTGACTTTGTTTCTTCTTCTGGTTGTGTGTTTTGATCTTATTTGTCACCTAAGTAAGATAATATAGTCTGACTCTTTTTGCACTGCTTGCTCATGATCCCAACCAATCACTTGAGTTTTAAACTCTTTAAGGTAAGAGTCTGTTTCCAATGTGGAGAATGTACTGTCCCAAGCTTTGGGGGTTTGTACAGCTGTTTTCAGAGATGCTTCTAGGGACCTGAAAATTTTCAGTTCTTCCAAGGTGCCCATGATAAGGAGCAAGGTCTTTCCTCTCCACTGCCACAACAAGCACCACCACACTAGCGCTCCTCCTCGCCAGCGCTCCTCCTCACCCCAGGACCACCCCTCAGAACTGTGACCCAGATCCAAACACGGGCAAAGCAAGAGATTCCTGCCGCAGCACTGGCAAAGAGATCCCTGCAATCCCCTTCTGATCAGCCACTCGATTCCCCCTCAGGCTGTGGGCCGGCAGCTCAGAAGGCAGCCCGGGGCAGCTGAGATCCAGCTTCTTCTCTCACGCAGTTGCAGACTTTTCCCACTGACCTTCTAAGTTGTCTTTGGCGTTTGTGGATTGAGAAGTCTGGAAACCGCCACAGCTGCCTGTGATTTAGTCCTCTGAGGCCTGCTCTAGGTTCGCTGCAGTCTGTGGGCCTATGCCAAACTGCCCTCCTCTCCCTGCCCGGCATGATATACCTTTCAGATCAGCCATCCAGGTTGTCTTGGGCTGGAAATTTGTTTTACTCTGTTTTTTGTGGATTCTGCTGCTTTAGAATTTGTTTAGAGCCATTTTTTATAGGTATTTGGAGGGGTTTGAGGGAGAGTTCAAGCAAGTCACTGCTTTCCTTCCGCCATCTTGGCTCCGCCCTCCCCGCCTTTTTCTGTATAAGTTATTCTCCCCAGCTAGGAATATTATCCTCTTTATTAGATCTCTCACAAAACTTGGTTTGTGATACATGCATATGTACTTTGATTTGTATTTATCATCTCTCCTTGACTAGAGTTTAAGCTCCTTGAGGGCAAAATTATTATTTTTTTTATTTTCTCCTGCCCCACCCCCAACTCCATGTGCTTAATATCATAGAGAAGAGAGCAGTTTTAATGGGGGGAAATATTAGAATTTTCTATTAAAAATGAGACCTCTGTGTGAGTAATTGTTATTCAGAGAGAGGTAGTGTGGTGTATTGGAAAGAGCTCTAGTTTTGGAATCAGAGTACCTGACTTTGAATCCCAGCTGGGCTACTTAACCTAAGTGTATTTTTACATAAGTTATTTAACTTTTCTCGTACTCATAATTACATCATCTTAGAGCTAGAAAGGACCACAGAAACCCAGTATAATTTTTTTTTTAAAATTAAGCTTGAAGCCATGAGAGATTAAGTGGTGCTCTCAAGTTCCTCATCTGTAAAATGAGTACATTGAACTAGATCCTTCCTAAGGCTCTTTCTAGTTCCAGGTCCTATAATTCTGTATAGATGTCCATAGCAGATTATTTTAAAAATGTACAGGAAAATGTTTTTGCAAATTGATTTAATTGTTTTTTCCATATTAATGTATCAAAAGATGGTGGTTATAAAATTCTTCATTGTTAGGAAAAGACAGATTTGACAGCATATTTGAGGATAAATTTTAATTCTTAGCCATAAGTATGAAAATGATTTAAAGAAAACTATTTGTTTATACTTTTAAAAGTTCTTTGAATTTATCAAGTATTCTTTTTAGATTTTATATTTTTGATTAATAAATTAACTTGTCACCAAAATAAATTATAACTATATTAATGAAATATTTTAGAAAATGAACTGTAGCATTATGTAACATCAGTAAAATCCTTATAAAGCATCTTCACTTCTGTAGGGTTTTTTTTTTTCAACAGTACAGGTTAAATCATTGTCACTAGCTTTATAATGAGACTGATATTTCAAAGCTCTATAGTAAGAAAAACAAAGAAATCTTATCTTGCTCTTATTGCATAGTTATAAGAAGAGTTAATCTTTTTTAAACAAAAACAATTTAAAACAGAAGAAACACTTCAGTTAGACTTCTGGCAGGTATTCAAAACCAGCCAGGAAAGCTGGCAGAATCTTGCCTTCCAATGTGATGTGAAGAATCCCTGGGAAACAGAGCTCTAATTTCCCCTTCCACTTATATTCTCAACCAGAATAAATAAAATGTTTAAAATTTTATCTTGAGGTTGTAATGATTAGTTTACCTATAACTCCAGAAGTTCAGAATTGCTCCTTATTGACAGTGGTCTTATATTTCCTCTTCTGAATTGAGTGTGGGATCAAAATACATGAAGGAGAAAATAGGATAAAAATGACGTGTTCTTTTGAAGAACTTCATCAAGTGAAATAGATATAAAACTTAAGTATGAGTTCAATTAGCCAACTATTTTTGAGTGCCTACAATGTGCAAGGTGATGGGGGTTCAAAGACAGAAAACAAAATTGGTCCAAGGAGTTTCTAATCCATTGGAGGAGGAGAGAGGAATCAAATGTAAACAGACAAGGAAGATTTCACACAGGAGATAACACATGAGTTTAACCTTGAAGAAAGGATGGATTCTGATAGGCAGAAATGAAGACATGCATTCTAGGCATTGGACATAATTTGTGCACTGAAGTGGGAATTGGAATGTCAGGGTAGAGAAACAGCTCATTCCCTATTTTGGCTGTAATGTAGACTGTAATAAAAGGAAGCAGTATGGAATAAGGATGGAAATAGATATTGAAGTCACATTCTTTAAATGCCAGGCATAAGAGCTTTTATTTTATCTTAGCGGCAGTATGGAGCCACTGAAAGTTTTTGAACAAGTGAGTGAGCCATTTGGGTCAGACTTGTGTCTTGCAAAAATTATTTTGACAGCAGCTATCTGGAAGTGTTATTAGAGTTTTAAAATCACAAATAAGTATTTGAACAATCAAAAGGAAAAATTAGTCATTCCAAAAATAAAATCAGTGACCTCTGTAGCAAGGATGTCTTTTTGGAAGGGTAAATGACCTTTGAAAAAAGTATCTTGCGACAGAGAAATCACCTGTGTCTCTGAGCATTCAGCTTATCATAGGTCAAATCTCAAATGATTCAAGGGTCAGGAAGCTGCTTTCTTAGAGTGAACATGGGCTGACCAAGCTTAACCTCAGGGGCTATACTCTGCCATCTTTCTCTAGTTGAGGATTATAATGGCAGGGCTAGATGCTAGGACAAAATCTAACTGGGGAATCTTGGGGTAGCCTCGCTATATTAGGTCACTGTTTTGGAGATCCCTTTTCAGTCATTCGCCTTGTGTCCATAGAATGATAAGGCAAATTCAGAAGCACCAACAGCTCATTTTTGCCTCTTTTTACTGTAAATTCCTCCTTTCCCCTTCCCTTCCCTGCATTCCCCAGAGCAATTATCTATGCTTCTCTTCTTTCTGATAGGTTGTCTTTACTCTTCTTCCTTATGCTAACAAAATTTTTCACAATACAACATAAAGTTCTTGCTTTTGGCAGATAGAAACGTTGATATTCTATATTCTGATAACTATTATTAAAGTTATTCCAAAGTTGTAATTCTGCTGCTGTGTTTACTATATGTCTTAAATTTCTACTTAGTAATTTAGTGGTTTTGTTTGACTCAATAGTTAAATAAATAAACTTAGTAACCATTCACAAAAACCACTGGATGGGATTGTAAAGTAATTTGAAAACCAGTTTTTCAACACTCAACAAGATGTGATTTAAACTACCCTGTGATGTTTTAACCAGTAGAATCAAATCAAATCAGAATCTCTTGCCTCTCCTCTCATCTCCTCTCATTTAAATACCTCATAATTTCCTGAGAATATAAGACATGATTGCAATATGATATGTATGTTTTTCTTGGAATATGATCTCATGCAGAAATTGTTTTTTTTTGATAGATATTTTATAAATTGCTAAATAAATATTTTGGTATGTTAATTATTTTAAATCTTATAAAATAATTTGAAATATTAATAGAGGACAGGCTACCTGATGACAGTAGTAGTGAGGACAATGATAATTATGATAGTGCTTAATACTTCTATAACTTTCTTAATTTGTGAAATATTTTATGAATATTATGTAAACCATAAATGTAATATGGTAGCAGCTGATAACATATTCTTTTTGTTTTGTTTGTTTTTTGACTAGGCAGTGGGGTTAAGTGACTTGCCCAGGGTCACACAGCTAGTAAGTGTTATATGTCTGAGGCTGGATTTGAACTCAGGTCGTTCTGACTCCAGGGCTGGTGCTCTATCCACTGCCCCATACTCTTTTTTTATAATAAGTTGATTTAAGTTAGTGGAATGAAATTATATAAGATGTTTTTATTTTATATTGTCCTAGGTATGAATTAATTCAGAAGGGTTCATTAAAAACTCCGGATGTTAGATTTGTTCCAGATGTGTACACTCAGAATATGCTTTTGGACAGTGAGAACAAAAGTCTGAAGAAGGATTTGAAGCGCTATAAGGATGCAGCTGAGTATGTTAATTTATATTTAGTGATCTTATTTTATATTGGAATGAATAAGCTAACTAATAGAGGTTTCTACATGGAGAAAAGGTTTACTGTAAGTAAGTAAGCTAGCTCCTGGTTGAACATCAAAGCATCATGTGTATCATCACAGTTGGAACTCTGTGAACCAGAATTAGATGCATGGGATAGCAGAGAAGAGGGCTGGTTCATGAAGCAAAATTATTGAAAAAGTTGGCAATATTTTTATACATTGGGGTTTTCCTCCTAAGAAGATAAGCCTGATTAGCTATTTTTAGCACTGTTCCCAGGGAATAGAAACAATAATAGGGAGAAGGAATATTTAACCTTGTAGGAGAATTTTAGGCTGTGAAACACTCAAAGTAAATGTGTGTCTTCCACACTTTCTTGTGTGTATGCAAAAGCAGCATGGGACCAAATACATGTAACCAAGTAGATGGGGAGGACTGTGGGATTAGAAATGCATGTGCAACCAGCATTTTGGGTCAGTCTGTTAATTGATTAGTGAATCACCCTTAAGGCAATCAATTACTACCAGTCACTTTTAAATCCCAAAGGAGAATATTTCTATAACTTTTGTTTTCAATTTAATTTAATTCAGTAAACAATTTATTAAAGCCTGCTCTGCAGCAGGCATAGTATTGGGCATTGGAAAAGTGGTATGTATAGATTAGAGGCATATAAGAGTTTGTGAAACCTTACCCTGTGGCAAGAGAGAAAATTATAGGGATGAGGAAACATTTACAATCTGGTTCTGTTCAATATATGGCTTTGGGTCAAAAATTAAGTGGCATAATCATCTATTCAGCTTGTTATGCATCTGCTATACCTGATTTCTATAGTTCATGATTTCTATACTGTCTATGGCTATAAGCATATATGGATGTGTAAGAGTGAAATGTTACTAAAACTATAGTCCTCTGTTCTCAGTAACTTTTTTTAAAGTAAATTACAGCATCTGCCTTTATGTTTATTCTGAATTTTTATTGTTACTTAATGGATGTACTGGGAGCTTGACAGCATATTTTTCATAGAATGGTGCCCAGTGTAGTGTTCTAACAACCTGATTTCCCTTCTACTGTTCCTTATGTTTGCTAATTTTTCTTTTTGCATGGATATATTCTCTCCATGAAAAGAGTTTTGCCACAGTGACATTAAATAATCATTGTTGCTCAATTGAATATTATAGCTAATAACTGTAATCAAAATGATAAACCATTTTCCTTGTAAATTATTAATTTCATGTTAAAAACAACCATGATTAAATCAGGTATCATTTAAATAAATAATTATATGAGAGTCTGGCTCTTACATTTTTGTTTACTGATGTTTCAAATTATAACTTACAATCATTACTTTCATAGGTATCACTCATTTTAACTCAGCTGATACTTTATACAATGTTAACCATGCCAGATTGGTAAAATATTTTTGGTTATTCTACAGTTGATTCTCTGTGATCCAGAATGAAATGCATGAAATAGCATAGGGAGGTTTGTGAAGCAAAATGATTGAAAATATTTTTATAACTTGGAGATATTCTTTCTAGGAAGATAGGGTTGTTGCTGTCAGGTAATTTTCCAGTTGTGTCCAACTCTCCATGATCTGATCTGGAAGAAAGGATGTTAGAGATGTTATACAGGTAGAAACAGATGTAACAATTGATTGGTTAAGTTGGGCAAGGGAGAATGAAGAGTCAAGGATAATGCCAAGGTTGTAATCTTGGGTGATTGGAAGTATGGTAGTACTTTTGAAAGAAATAGGATAGTTCAAAAGAGTGGGTTTTGGGGAAAACATGACTTCAGTTTTGGACATCAACATCATTGTGTATTTCTAAATATCTAATTTATTATAAATTGTGCTGCATAGACTTTTTCTGAAATTTTAGTACAAGGTACCTAAAAATCCTTTCAAAATTGATAATTCAGAACCTCCTATCTACAATATGGAAGTATGAACTTTGCCAAACACACTCCAATAAATTTGTTGAGACAGCAAATGTCAAAACTGGGTGGGGGATCAAGGTGTGGGGGTGATTTAAGGGTGAGGTTGATTGATTTATTCAATTAAAGCACCGTATCCCACATAGAGTAAGTGATGAGATGTTCCATCAAGCAAACTTGGTCACAGGCTTTAGACTCAGTGCAAAGTATCCTTGGGGCTGGAGTGATATTACACAGGGATCTTGTTTGGATAGTCCTGGAAGACTTGGTCATACATTAGGGTATCAAACTAGTTCAGAATGAGTCATTCCAGAGGTTGGAGAAAGCTTGGCATTCAAGGAAAGGAATTCTTAGGAAGAACTGCCTAGGAAAGAGAGAGAGTCGAGATACAAGCTTTGGCCTTGGCTTAGATCTCCTTCCCCATCCCCTATTTTTTGGTTAGAGAGTGAGCTTATAAGCTAGAATAGTCTGGCGGATGTCAGGTTTCGAAGCTTCCTAATGGGATCCGTGGATCAGTTGATGGCAGTGTTTGCAGTGAGATCCAAAGGCATCTGGCAAAGAGACTACACCAGGCCTAAGGGGAATTTCCTGAGCCCAAAGGGGAGAAGAGGACTTCCAGCAACCCATAGTTGTGTTACCCTTTTGACCTGACCTCTCTAAGCCTGGGGCCACCTTCTCCTGGATTAGGTAGGTACTTGTAGGAGAGTATTTTTTGGGAGCTTGTTTTGTACTAAAGTTTCTTACTAGTACCACCTCAACACATACTTCTTACTAAAAGCTACTTAGGGCTAACTGACTGAAATGTATCTCAAATGATGATCTCAACTGATAGACTCTTCAGGGGTACCCTTAGAGCTCTGAAGGAGTGTAGTGACCAAATGCTGAAGACCTAACTCACCAGTGGCAGTGGGAGTTGGGGTACGTGCCTCAGAGCATGTGTTGGTCTGTATTACATGTATCCTCTGTGCTAAATCTCTTCTTTTTGCATATTTACATGTTATCTGTAATTTGAATTGTCAGAAATTCAAGTAGCTTGTTGTTGTTAAAGCTCTAAAGTACTGGTTGTTAGAGCTTTAGTGCTCTAGATTGATGCCTAATGCTGCATCATGTTACTCTGCAATTTGTTCAAATCCCACACCTTTACTTAAAGGTAATGTTTCATTTTTAGGCACCCCTAGCCCCAAAGATTATGAAAGATTATTTGTATATTTAATTTCAGTTTTCTGCTGCTTTGATGAGGATGAGGATATAGGGCAAGGAAAATACCTTCTGAGACAGGATCTCTAACAAAACAATTATCCATGCTACTTTCTTGTAGCAATAAATCTGGAGTCCACAGTAGTCAGTGGTAGGGAAATGAATTTGTTGAAGGTTGTACTGTTATTTGCAATTCTTACTCTAGACGAATATCCTTTACTTTTCACTGAATTTTGGTAGTTTTTTGGTTTTCTCCATTTTATTTACGTAATTTATTAAAAATTTCTTAGAAACATAGAAGTATTGTGTTTAGTTGATAAAAATGAGAAAACCAAATATCATTTTGCTCCCTTAAAATGTAAGGCGGAAATTCATATAACGTATAATGGCTATATGACCCAAGCTATAATGAGCATACCTTCAGCTTCTTCCTCGAGGGCCTATCAGTATTTTTCTGATGATGCTATGTGGTTTTTAGTCATGAAATACTGCAGTTTCCAAAGAATTAATTTGTAAGTTATGCAGTGAAGAAGCACATGTTGATTTGCCTAGGCTATTATATGATCCATTAAAACTGTGCAGTTATCAAATAAGACAATATATGTAAAACACTATAAAACAACAAACTATATAAATGGTAGCTGTTTTTGTTGTTTTTATTGTGAAGGAGAAGAAACCTATCATAAAAGAAATCTATTTCTAGGAGGCAGGCCTGTCATGTAATAAGATCAAGCTAACCCTGCAGTGTCTAAAGATCCAGAGGAATATTGGGTATATCACCTTTAGAGGATTTATGGAAAGATGTGGATACATGTTACACAGGATAAGGAAGTAAGATTGGATTGTTTTCTACACTGTGAAAGGCAGTACTCATATTGATGAGATTTCAGATTTCAAATTAAGCAAATGGCCATGTGATTGATAGTCCCTATCTTTTATTAGAATCTTCCAAAATTCTAAAAACTTCACAATCCAGGGAGCCATAGTTTCTTTTTCACTCCTCATGAAAAGAAAAAAAATGAGGTGTTTTAATCTTTCATTTAGAAAAATAAGGAAATGGGGTGGTTTATCATGAGGCATCATAGTCCTTTTAGGTAAATATACTAAAGGTACCAGGATTGTTTCAAACCTGTCTAAATAAAATGGCATCCTATTAAAATTTGCTTGATTTATGATTTTTTAAGTATTATGTAAAAGAGAAAATTTATATTTGAAATTGTTAATAATATCCAAACTCAAAGCTATCTCAAATAATTTAGAAATTACTTTATTATTGAGTCTTTTTTTTTCAGTTGTGTCTTATTCTTCGTGACCTCCTTTGGGATTTTCTTGGTGAAGATACTGGAATGGTTTGCCATTTCCTTCTCTAGCTCATTTCACAGATGAGAAAACTGAGGCAAGCAGGGTTAAGTGACTTGCCAGGGTCACACAGCTAGTAAGTGTCTGAGGCCAGATTTTAACCCATAAAGAGTAGTCTTTCTGACTCCAAGCCAGAAGGGGAAAGCGTGTGGGTAAAGCAGCCTGGCTGCTCCTCTTCTTTGAAGACCCACAGAGCCCTACTTGCTGATCACACAAGAGAAGCACGACAGTCTATGCTCCATTTGAATCTTGGGGAGAGAAGTGCCTTCTTTACTCTTGGCATCTGGTAGGAGATGATTCAAGGCCTTCTTCCCTCTCTGTGGCCTGTGGCTCCTGAGAAACAAGGCCTCCTGGCCTTCTTTATTTATTTTTTTCCACTCTAGATTTTTGAGTAGAGTCTTTAGCCTTCAAAATTTCAAAAGCTATGAGAACCTGGAAGTTGGTATCTAGACTGGTTTTTGCATCCAGCAAAGCATCAATGCCCAAAGGAACAAGCTGTGATCTTCAGAATGACCAGTGGTACCCTGATCCAGCAGAGGACTCAACTGGAAACAATGTCATTCTTTGAGGTGAACTTAGAGGAACCAAGGCCATGAACAGAGCTAAAACTGAGATAGATCATGTAGGAACTGAGTTAAACCTTTTGCCTTGTTAAGGAGGAAGAGGGCATAATCAGCCAGTCAGTAGTAGGTTGAAGATCCTGTCATCACGTCATACTGGTTCTCCAAAAGCAGATGGTCTTATTGTCATTGAACATGAGTATTTGCAACATCCTTGGATAAGGGAATCATAGCGTTCATTTGCTAACTGAAACATCACTTTTAATATTTATTTTCTATATATTGTTTCCCCGTTAGAATGTAAATTCCTCAGGAGTAGAGATTGTTTATCCCCAGAGTCCATTACAGTGCCTGGAACATAGTATGCAATTAAAAAAATGTCTATTGATCATTTGTTTGATGAAGGATCCAGTCCCCAATCTCTACTGTTTTCACAAGAGAATCAATCTAATTTTAAAATGTCAGCATAGAGTATGTGATGTGTCTGATGCTTTGTAAACAACTGTATGCAGTGGGTATCATCAGAATACCTCAGTGGATCTTAAAGCATCCTTAATGGTACACTTCTGTTTTTCTCAGGAATAAGGCCACTCAGCCAAACTCATAGGTACTCTCCAGGAATCACTATAAATTAAAAAAAAACCAAAACTTTTATCCACCTAAAAAGAACAAAAGGTAATTCCTATAAAACTTGCCATTGATTCAACTGACTTTGTAAAAGCAAATCATCTCTAAGCTTTCCCAGGCAATAAAACCCTGCAATTGACAAATAACTTAACATTTTCCCCATTAGACTATAACCTCATTAGCCATTGTTGGTGGCACCATAGTGCACAGAGTACTGGGCCTGGAGTCAGGAAGACTTGAGTTCAAATCCAGCCTTAGATCCTGACTAAATGTGTGACCCTGGGTAAGTCATTTAACCTATGTTGGCCTCGGTTTCCTCAATTGTAAAAATGGCAATAATAATAGCACCTACTTCCCGGGGTTGTTACAAGGATCTAATGAGATAACAAATACAAATAGCTTAGTACATTATCCACAGTAAGCACTATGTAAATGTTATTATTATTACATCACTTGCTTACTATTTAGATTTCTTCTCAACCACCCAGGTTCCTTCATGTTGATAGTGTGTTCACTTTCTGACCCTTTCATTCTGCTTCCCCCGTTGGAGTTACTCCTTGTGAAGTTATAACTTGGTGAGGCCAAGTCTCTCTTACCAAATGCTGTAGTTTTCATTTACGATTAACCATGCTCCTGGTTTCCTCCCTTACAGTTCTAATCTTGACTGAGTTTAACACATCCAGAGAAATGTGAGGCAGACATCTAACCTTTCACTTTTAGCCTGTCAGTCCCCACTTTTATTAGCATTTTTTTCTTTTCACTTTTTTCATCTATCAGATCTTTTAATCTTTCATCTGCCTTCAAGGCATTATCTTTCAAGGACAAAAGTTCCTTCACTTCTGTCTCTGATTGTCCAATACACAAGGACTATTGATCTTTACTCTCTTTGCTTTGACAATGCAGCAGCTTTTCCGAAGCTGTCCATAAGAGCCAGGTAATATTTTTAAATTTCTCTATTAAGCTCCTCAAGTATTTATCTCATTAATCCCACAGGATGATTGGGAATTTTCTTCTTGTCCAACTGAAAGGACTCTCAAATGTGTCTTAAACAGTTCTCCTGCTATAGGATATGAGACAAGTCAAGAAACATTTATTATCTATTATCTACAGAGCACTGTGCTAAATACTGGGGAGACAAAACAGAAAGGTAAAAAATAAGCCTTGCTTGTAGGGGATTCACAGTCTAATACTGGAGGCAACATGCAAGCAATTACGTACAAACAAACTATATACAGGATAAATAAGAGAATCACTAGCATTAAGGGGAATCAGCAATGACTTCTTGTAAAAAGTGGGATTTTAGCTCCGATGGTCTGTATCAGGCCATCTAATCTTAGGCTTTCTCCTTCTTTCTTTCTTTTTTTTTTTGACAGCACCTTTTCCACACTTAAAAACAGAATTTAAATACAGAGCCATTCCAAAACAATCCCTGTGGACTGTGCTAAATATTCTAGGTCAGATTTAAGCCAGGTTAGTCCCATGATTCAGGTTTAGAGTTTGAAATACAATGAGACATTTAGGGATAATAAAATACCATAAATACAACTTTACTAATAGTAAATTAAAAGAATATACCTTTCAAAGTCAAAAAGGTATAAATGCTGTTGCCATTTGCTTCCATAGCTACCATATAAGTAACTCAGGGAAAAAAAGTTTCCTATGGGCAGTAGGAACTCAGGCATACCCTTTGATGTAATCTCCACCAGCCACTGTCCCCCAACCAAGTCTTTTACATTTCTGGTAGCAAAGAAGCCAAACGACCATCACTTAAAGGACCAGCTCAGTTTACCTGTCTCTGAGTGGAGCTGCCCAAGGCAAGAGGAAGGAAGATCTAGAGGATGGTGGCAACAGGAAGAAGACAAAAAGGCTCCTGGAGTAGCCATGGTCTGACTTTTTCCTCAGCATTGCATGGGCATGGCAGCCCTACAGCCCATTTGCCACTCAATCCAAACGCGCATAGCTCCTATAACATCATAAAAATCCCAAGTAGCAGAAATAAGATCAAAAGCCAGTTCACCTTACTCCATGTCCAAGGAGTACTTTTTTTCCCATTATATTTGACAAGAATAAATACAATTCTATGCATTTCCAGTGACTAGTCACTAAAACCTAGGTTTATCTAGTAATCCTGTACAAGGGATTATCCTGTTAGAGGGCAGAGTATCACTTTGAGAACGTTTCATATTGCTAGAATGGATGACTTTATCACTGACAGCTGGTAGTTGAGAAGAAAGAAATGTTGTATGAAGTAATAAGAGAAGAGAAGAGAAGTGAAGGAAAAATGCTGAGGTTCAAGAGGTTAGGAAAAGGGAGGTTTATGGAAGCCACGGGTCTGAGGAGATGGGCTTTAAAAGGATTGAGAAACAAGAATCAATATGATAGAAATCAATAATAGAAAATTCCAAGAGGAACAGGGCTGGAATCAGAAGGCTGAATTTTTTATTAACTTTGTTGGCATAGAGCAAACCAAAAATTTGGTGAGGTCATTTTTGTCCTCTGTTCATACCCCGTAGTCTTGTAATGCACGGTGGTGCTCGTTTACTATGAAAATCTTTTAATTAATACCTTTTATTATTATGTCACATTTATTTCTAAATTTACTCCTTTTCCCTACTATATCTGCAAGCCTTTCCTTGCAATGAAGATTAAAAAGACCCCACTCAAAACAAAACCAGATAGTTTAGTAAAACTTATTAACACATTGACAACATTTTACATGTAGACTCTCCCACTTCTCCAGTAAAAGGAGATTTCTTATTTTCTTCTCTGGAACCATTCTTGGTCATTATAATGACAATGTTCAATTTCATTTTATCGTTTGTTCCTTTTATTTATGTTTTTGTAGACACTTTGTATGTTTTTCAGGTTATGCTTTTTCAAGAAGATAAACCTTCTTACCATTTTTCATGAATTCTTCATATTCATTATTTCCTAAGGCACCATAATATTCCGTTATATTACATTCATGTACCATAATTTGTGTATCCATTCCCCAGTTGATGGATAGCAACTTTATTTCTATTTCTTTGCTATCACAAAAATGCTATTGTGAATAGTTTGAAGTACATTTTATCTTTGGCTTTTTTGGGGGGTGTGCATATCTGAGTCATTTTTATGATATAATTCCAGATTGCTTTTTATACTGGTTAGATCAGTTCACCATTTCACTAATAGTATAATAGTCAGCCACTATGTGTTTTCGTTTAATTGTACCTGATGGCTCAGAGTCCTAGCAAGGGAACGGGCTCTGCTCTGGTCCCACAAGTCCTGGATTCATTCTCAGGGTGGGAAAGTCAGGGTTTGTCTCTCTGTCTTAATATCCCTACCTCAGAGTAAATGGGAACATTTCTAAAACAAATATTAGTGTGGCTCATGTCTAGGGTCTTCTTGAAGTGTCATTTCTATTTAGAAATGGTATTCGATGTACCAAATGGCTATCCAATATAGAAGAGAGATCTATCTGCTCCTCCACAGAAAATACTTATGACTTAAATGTTATAGGTATACATGAACAAGTATAGAACATGTAAAACATCATACACTCATACTTCCTGTAGAAAGTAAATACAGCATTGTGGGAACATATAACGTTTTACCTCAAAATTATTTTGTCTGAGCATCTTATAAAGTCTACTGCAGGGGTGGGGAACCTGCTGCCTTGAGGCCACATGTGGCCCTCTAGGTCTTCAAGTGCAGCCTTTTGACAGAATTCAAACTTCACAGAACAAATCCCCTTAATTATTAATTAATTAATTAATTAATTAAATTAAAAGGATTTCTTCTGTAAAACTTGGATTCAGTCAAAAGACTGTACCCAAGGACCTAGAAGGCTACATGTGGCCTTGAGGCCACAGGTTCCCCACTGCCCTTAATAAGAGGATTTGTTCTGTAAAGCCACTAGGGACCATCCTATAGCTAAAAAACTAAGGAAAACCAGGCCCTGGCTGGTCCTAATGGTGGTCACCTTCAGCAGGGCAACTAGTGTACAACTCTGGACCTTAGGAACTCTTCACCCATGAATTTACCACCAGGACCAAAAACATCCATTTCTCAGTTTTTTCTGACATGGGCTCAGGGAAGTCATTAGGAACTTGAAGTCCTAATTGAGGCTTTCCTGGATTCTCATTGCCAGATGCTTCTTAGGTAAATTGCCATTGCTATTGTCATCTGCCGAAACTTCCTGGATGTGAGGAAGGGTGAGGCTTTTCCATGCATTATTATCATAGGGCTGGTGTTAGTCCTCAGGTTTCCCCACCCCCCCCCCCCCCCTTACTATTTCTGGAGTCTCCTGTGTAGGGTTATAAGATTGATATTGAAGAGAGATTGCTAGATCTTGGAATTAGGAGACACTTTGATTTGAGATATGTGCCTCTAGGGCTTCCATCTATGTGGCCATGCAAGGTCACTTTATCTCTCTGAGTCTCAGTTTTCTGAAGTTTAAAGTGTGGATAGCAGTACCGATCTCACAAGATTGTTAGGAGGATCACATTAAATAGAGGTAAGTCTTTGAACACTGTTGGATATAAATGCTAGTTACCTTTGAACATGCATAGCATCCATATTTTCTGTTACTACCATTTTATAATAATGATAGCTCACATTTATATAGCACTTTAAGCTTTGCAAAGTTCTTCCCTCACTACTGCCCTACTGTGTGAGCTAGTTGGGTTTTATATTGTTTTCCAGGGGGTGGGTTTGAGTGATCAAGTAAAGAAAGCATTGTTCAGACTCTGGAAAGAAATAAAGGAATGAATGCTCACAATTGCTTCTGTTTTTTCCTTTTGGGAAGACTGTTCCCTCAAATATAAGAAAGAGAGGAAGTTATCTAATATTAATGACAGTTCTATCATCTTCCTGCGAAGCTGTAAATCTTTCCTGCTAATTGATCTAACCTCACTTATTAAAGCAAGTAACAGAATTTATCTTTTAATTAAAGCAACACTTCCATATTCTAGGGGAATGGACTTATACATAACCTGTTATAACCTTGTGTGCTCTCAATAAATATACATTTTATATGGTCATCAAGTTCACTCGGGTTCTAAGTTCTGAGACTAGAAAAATTAATGAAATATTGCATTATAGTGAATTTTTGTTCATATCTATAAACCTCAAAATTTTCTCCATTAAAGTAGCATGAAGGGAATGTTTATTGCTCTAATAAACTATTGCCAATTTTAGAGCAAAACACACTTGATGCTACTTAAACTAAGAGTCCCTTTAAATATGTAAAGTTTAGGAATATTTGCTTGTATTAGACTGGTATTCTACCTTTACCTCAATTAATATAATTATAAGATGTTTAAGTATAATAGTGATGAGGTGTTAGATGTATAAACAAGATAACTTATGACCTGTGTTTTCTTGTTGGTTCTAGAAGAGAGTAACAAATTATTTAACCAAACTAACCAACCATGACTCTGGGAGTATTATACAAAGGCATGGACATAGGAAATATTTATTAGAAACTGCAGGTAGGCCAGTTTGACTTAAATGTAAAGTGGATGAGGTGGGGTTAATATGAAATAAATTTGAAAAGAGATTTTGAGGTAAGATTGGTAGGGACTTTAAAGCGTAAAGGCCAAACACAGGAGTTTGTATTTTATCCTAGAGGAAATAGCACATACACTGCAGTTTCTTGAGCAAGGAAATAGCTATACTTTAGAAATATCAATTTGGTAGCTATATGGAGGATGAACTAGATAAGGGACATACTGAAATCAAGGAGAACAGTTAGCAAAATATTACAGTAGTCTAAGTAAGAACTGGTAAGATGGTAGTTATGTAAACAGAAAGAATGGGACATGTATGAAAGATGAAGTTGAGGTAGAATTGACAAGGTTTGGTAACTGATTGGATATTGGGAATGAGAATGAAGAGTTGAGATTGACTCCGAGGTTGTGAAAATGAGAGACTAGAAAGTTGGAAGTGCCCTTACCTAAAATTGAGGAAGTTAAGAAGAGAAGTAGATTTCAGGGTAATAATAATGACTTCCATTTTGGATATGTTCAATTTGAGATGCCTGTGGCATTACTAGTTGAGGTGTTTAGTGGTTACTCATTTGGGAATGGAGCTTGGGAGAGAGGTGAAACATGGACATGTAGATTGGGAAGTCTTTATGAACTTATGGAGGACTTCAAGAGAGAGAGTATAGAGAGGAGAGAAGAAAGCCCAACATAGAGCTCAAATGTTTATGCCCACTATGGGACATGGATGATAATCCATCAAAGGGGACCGAGAAAGAGTAGCAGGGTATTGTGTGGGAGAGGATTAGAAGAGAGCAGGTTCCTCAGTAATGAAAGAGTATTCCAGAGGAGGTTGCCATCATTGTGAAGAACTTCACAAAGGTCAAGAAGGATAGGAACCATCATTTGGATTTAGCATTTAAGAGATTATTGATAACCTTGTGAGGAGAGAGAGAGAGAGAGAGAGAGAGAGAGAAAGAGAGAGAGAGAGAGGGAGAGAGAGCAAGCGAGCACATTTGAATGATGGTGTCAGAATCCAGATTAAAAGAGACTGAGAAATGAGCAGGTGAAAAATGGAGGCAAGAGATGTATGCATTTCTGACATCATATGCAGTGTTACATGGCTGTAGTTGAATCAATTAATAAGCAATTTACTATGTAATACCTACTATGTAAGCTTACGATGTAAGCACCAACTGTGTTAGTAGAATAATCTGATCTTAGATTGAGAGCTGGAAGGGACCTTGGAGGCCCTTTAGTCTAGCCCCTTCAGTCTAGCCTGAGAGGGGCAAAATGACTTGCTACAGGATTTGAATTCAAGGCTTCCTGACTCCAAGTCTAGTACTTTATTGCTAGTCTTTGGATGGGCTAAGCACTGCAGAAACAAAGAAAAAAATGCAAAGCCCTATTCTCAAAAAGCTTACATTCTGTTTGGTTATTCAATATATACAAAATTATATTCAGAATAAATTCAAAATGATACAAGGTGGTTAGATAAGTACAAAGTGATTGTCTTTTTTACCAAAGGAAGCATATTTAGTCCTTGGTCCTCTGGAAACAAATCTGGTCTTGGAGTTGAAGCATAATTCTGGTGTCTTCAGTGTTGTTTTCCTTGACATTTTTTTTTGTGGTAGTTATCCTGGTTGTGTTTTCTTTGCTGTGTACTATTTCATACGTGTCCTACCTTGTTTATCTGAATTTCTCATTATTGTCATGAAATATTATTCTATTATTTCCACATACTACAGTTTTTTCAGCTATTCCCCAATCAGTGGACACCCAATGCAATGCAAGTGACAATAAAGAGTTCAAGTACCAAGAAGCCGCCATCAGTATCATATAAGACTTTACATACCACAGTAAATAAGAGGAGAATTTGAGACGTGAAAGTGTTACAAATAAAAATCATTTACCTGTCAAAATAATATAATCCTACAGAGGAGAAAATAAAGGACTGCTAATGAAATAGTGAATTTCCAAGCATTTTTTGATGAAAAGGCCTGAGTAGAAACTTTTCAGTGTCAATATAGGAGTCAAAAGTAGAAAAGTATACATTTTTGATCAATTAGAAAGGACCATGTGGGAACTGTTTACATACTAAGAGGAGAACAGAGAATAAAAAAAGAACAAAAACAGTTTAGAAAAAAAATTAAAATCAGTCAAATTTGACAGTATGTGTATTGATCCATATGCAGTCCCTTACTTGTTGAAATAGAGGGAAGGGGATACCTTTCATATCTCTTATTTTTTTTAAAGTACAAAAATGATTATTTTTTATTTTAGAGAGGTTTATTACGACCTTGTAATTTCATTGTCACATCAACCATTTTATCATAAAAATTGATTAGTTGGAATAGGAGATCTGGAGGAGATCTGAGTACCAGTAGAGATAATAGAGTAGTAGGAGTAGTAATAATAACAATAGTATAGGTGGTGGCATCTCTTTTGATTACCAGTACCTAGCCTACTACTTCATATATATGAGGTACTCTATTTTTTTTAAATGATTTGAGTTGTGGTAACAGTAGTGTTTTTAAGATAGTAGTCAATGCCCCTTGGCATGACATAACTTTTTTTTAAAAATGAATTAATTTAATTTTAGTTTTCAGCAATCACTTCCATAAGCTTCTGAGTTGTAAATTTTCTCCCTCTCCCTTCTCACCTCCCTCCCTAAGACAGAGTGCAATCTGATATAGCCTCTACATATACATTCCTATTAAACATATTTTCATGTTAGTCATGTTGTAAAGAAGAATTAGAACCAATAGGAGGAACCACAAGAAAGAAGAAACTAAACAAAACAGAAGAAAAAAAAAAGAGCAAATAGTATGCTTTGATCTGCATTCAAACTCCATAGTCTTTCTCTGGATATGGATAGCATTTTCTATCATGAGACTTTTGGAGATATCTTAGATCCTTGCGTTGCTAAGAAGAGCTAAGTCTGTCAAATTAGTCACTGCACAACATGGCTGTTGCTGTGTACAATGTTCTCCTGGTTCTGCTCACTTCACTCAGCATCAGACCATACAAGTCTTTCCAGGTTTTTCTGAAATTTGCTTGTTCATCATTTCTTATAACACAATAGTATTCCATTACATTCATGTGCCACAACTTCTTCAGCCATTCCCCAATTGATGGGCATCCTCTCAATTTCCAATTCTTTGTATTTAATATTTCTGCCTTTCTGCATTGGATTGTTAGGTGTTTATGCCATAGTACATGGTCAATTTTTGAGTAAGGGCCATGCAATGCTGACAGAAAGTATGTTCCTTTCTATGCGTATTCAATTTTCTCCAGAGGTCTACCATATCTAACTTTTCTAAAATTCTATTCACCTCCTTAACTTCTTTCTTATTTATTTTAGGTTAGATTTATCTAGTTCAGAGAGGGGAAAGTTGAGGTCCCTCACTAGTATAGTTTTGCTCTCTACCTCTAAGAATCTGCATATTATACCACTTAGTGCATATATGTTTAGTAATGATATTACTTCATTGTCTATGGTATGGTACCTTTTAGCAGGATGTAGTTTCCTTCCTTATCTCTTTTTAATGACATCTATTTTTGCTTCCACTTTGTCTGAGATCATGATTGCTACCCCTGCTTTTTTTAAAATTTCAGCTGAAGCATAATATATTCTGCTTCAGCCTTTTACTTTTACCTAGTGTGTATCCCTCTGTTTCAAATATGTTTCTTGTAAACAGCATGTTGTAGGATTATATTTTCTAATCCATTCTGTTATCCATTTTTGTTTTATGGGAGAGTTCATCCCATTTACATTCACAGTTATGATTACTATCTGTGTCTTTCTCTCCATCCTATTCCCCCACCCCCATTTATGCTTTTCTTCCTCCTTTTCTCCTTTTCCCTTCTCACTAGAATTTTGCTTTGGACCACCACATCCCTCAATCTGCTCACCCTTCTATCAGCCCCCTTTCTTTTCTTTCCCTTACTATATTTTCCTTCCCTTCTATCCCCTCTTACCTTTTCTTTTCCCTTTCCCATTCTCCTGCCTGTATGGCAAATTAAATTTCTAAACCTGAGTACGTTATTCCCTCCTTGAACCAAATCTGATGAGAGTAAAGTTCAAACAATGCTCATCTCCTTCCCTTCTTTCCCTCTACTGTAACATGTCTTTGTGCCTCTTCAAGTGATGTAATTTACCCTTTTCTGCTTCCTTCTTTCCTCTTCTCCCATTACAATTCCTTTTTACCACTTCATTAGGTTTTTTTATCATCACATCAGAGTTAACTTAAACCCACCCCCTCTGTCTATGTATATCCCTTCTAAATGTCATAATAAAGATACAATTCTCAAGAGTTATAGGTATTGTCTTCCCATGTAGGGACTTAAACAGTTTACCCTTATTGAATAACATGTTTGTTTGTTTTTTACCATTTCCTTTTAGCTTTTTATGCCTCTGTTGCATCTTGTATTTGAAGATAAAATTTTCCATTGAGCTCTGGTCTTTTCATGAGGAAAGTCTGGAAGTCTCCTGTTTCATTGAATGTCCATCTCCTGCCCTGAAAGATTATGTTCAATTTTTCTGGGTAGTTGATCCTTGGTTGTAGTCAAAGCTTCTTTGCCTTATGTAATGCCATATTCCAAGCCCTGTAATCTTTTAATATAGAAGCTGCAAGGTCCTGCGTAATTCTGACTGTGGTTCCATGATTGAATCATTTCTTCCTGGCTGCTTGCAGGATTTTCTCCTTGGCCTGATAATTCTGGAATTTAGCTACAGTATTCATTGGTGTTTTCAATTTGGGATCTCTTTCAGGAGGTGATTGGTGAATTCTTTTGATGACTGTTTTACCCTCAGGTTCTAGGGCCTCAGGGCAGTTTTCCTTGATGATTTCCTGAAAGATGCTGTCTGGCTCTTTTTTTCATTGTGGTTTTCAGTTGGACTAATAATTTTTATATCTCTCCTGGATCTATTTTCCAGGTCAGTTGTTTTTCCAGTGAGGAATTTCACATTTTCTTCTATTTTTTTCATTCTTTTGATTTTGTTTTACTGATTCCTGATGTCTTATAGAGTCATTAGCTTCTACTTGCCCAATTCTAACTTTTAAGGTGTTGTTTTCCTTAATTAACTTTTGTGTTTTCTTTTCTATTTTGCCTATTGTATTCTTTAAAGAGTTGTTTTCTTCAGTGGTTTTTTTGTCCTTTTCCAAGCTATTGACTCTCTCTTGCATGCCTTTCATTTCTTTTCCCCGTTTTTCTTCTACCTCTCTTATTTGATTTTTAAAATCCTTCTTGAGACTTCCAAGAAGGCTTTTTGGGCTTGAGGCCAGTTCATATTCCCCTCTGAGGTTTCAGATGTGGGTATATTGACAATGTTATCCTCTCCTGAATTTGTGTTTTGATCTTCCCTGTCACCAAGATACATTGTTTTTCTGTGTTGCTTCTTGTCATGTTGTTTGCCTTTTTTCTAGCTTTTAAAATTGATCTCTGCTTCTGGGGCAACAGGGAGCACTGTCCCAGGTTTCTTATGCTGGGGGCTAGGGGCCTGGTTACTGGTTTGCTGAGGTGAAGTTTGCCACTGGTTTGCTGGGATGCCTCTATTACTGTACTGGTCCCCTTCAGCCACCACAAGAGGGGCCTTTCCCATTAATCCCCCTAGCCTCAGGAACTAAAAGATTGTTGTATCTAGTCTTTCTGCTGACTCTATTATTTCAAGATTTTTCCTGGGGCAATATTCTCCAGGTTTTTCAAGGTCAATAAGGGAGGGTGAGAGGGACTTACTGCTTACTCTGCCATCTTGGCTCCCAAAAGTCTAAATGGGTGACTTTCAAACATTCAGTCTGTGGGCTAATAGCTGCAGGAGCAGCACCACTGCCACTACTGCTGCAGATTCAGTCACTCCCAAGACCTGTTCCTGGTTTGCTGGTGAAGGGGCTGTATTGGCACACCCCGCTGGACTGTGCTTCTCTCTCACACAGTTCCGACAGACCATTCCTGCTGACCTTCTAAGTTGTTTGTTGTGTCTGTGGGCTGAGAAGACTGGAGCCTGCCACTGCTGCTGGTGATTCAGTCCCCTGAAATCTGCTCTGGCTTTGCTTGGGGTGGGTCTGCCATTGTGCCCTCTGCTGGACGCTCCTCTCTCAGGCCGGTGCAAGAGACTTTTCCTGTGGACCTTCCAGGTTGTCTTGGGCTGGAATCTGCCTCACTCTGTCTCTTTGTGGGTTCTGCCACTCTAGAATTTGTTCAGAGTAATTTTTTAGAGGTATTTGAAGAGATTTGGGGGAGAGCTCAGGCGAGTCCCTACTTTTACGCCACCATCTTGGCTCTGCTTCCCCCATGTCTCCGCTTCTTGTTCTTGTTCTTGTTCTTCTTGTTCTTCTTCGCAATTGTGGTTAAGTGACTTGCCCAGTGTCACACAGAAAATAAGTGTCTGAGGCCAGATTTGAACTCAGGTCCTCCTAATTCCCAAGCTGGTGCTCTATCCACAGTACAACCTACCTGCCTTCATTTAATGCTCTTCTTTAAGGACAAACTTAATTGCACAACATTCAGTTTTGATTTTTATTGTCGTGTGTAACATTTACATGATAATAGTTCTGTTCTTGGGTCTACTTCTCTTTGTATCAGTTCACAGTCAATCTTCCTTTGGCTCCTGTATTCTTCATATTCATATTCATGCTATCTTTTGGAGCAATAATATTCCATTATATTCAGGTATTGAAGTATCACAATTTATTTAGCCATTCCCCCACCAATGGACGTCTATTTCATTTCTAGTTCTTGGCTGCCACAAAAAAGTGCTGTCATAACTCTTTTGGTGGATATTGGACTGACTGTTCTATATTTGACCTTCTTGGAGGATATGGACATTTTAGCTACTTTCTTCACATAATTCAAAATTACTTTCCAAAATGATTGAACCAGTTCTTCATTCCAGTGTATTAATTAGTGTGCCTAGCTTTTGAAAATTCTTCTAACATTAACTATTCCTGTCCTTTGTCATCATTGCTCTTTTTCTGTGTGTGAAGTGAATCTTCAGTTTTTCATTTCTCTCATCATTAGTGATTTGGAACAATCTTCCAAATGGTTATTAATAGTCCGTAATTTTTCTTTTGAGAACTATCCCTGTCCTTTGAACAATTATCCATTTGGAGCAAGGGAGAGTATAACTGGGTTATCAGTCACTGTATAACTTGAAATGCAGAGTGAGTACCTTTACAGATGGTGAATCAGGATTATATTTGTTTATGAAAGTAAGCATACTTTGGAGGTAAAGGGCCACTCATAATTCTTTGTTTTTTATTCAATCTTGTGATACTTTTTAGATCACCTATGACCACTTATGACTTACATAATAGCTACTTAAAAGAGCCTTTGGCTTGCGTCGGCTTTATGGAACTTAGATGGTATTTAATATAATCTACTATACTCTACCAATATTTAAGTTGTCATAGTTCATTTTCATTAGTTTCTGTTAAGGGAAATATAGTAGACATTGTAAAAGGGTTATTGAAAGATAGTGAAGATAATTAGAAATATCATCTGAGAGGAAATCAGAGGAACAAGTATTAACTAGAAGAGAAAAAGTATCCTATAAAATGATAAAACACTTTATTTTAGCCTCTGCTAGAATAAGATATTAGGAAGAAAACCAAAATTAAATGATAATAAATTTTGAAGAAGTAAAAGGAAATACATTTTAAAGGAGTCTGTTTTTCACTTATGAAATTCACTTCTGTAAAAGGTCAAATAGTGCCTAGCTTCTCCAAAGGTCTGTTTAATTTAATGACTTTTAGAAACATGCATAGCTGTGGAAACTAATATAATAATGAGAGTCATCAAATCATGCTTCAGTGTTTAGGTAATTGCTTGTTAAATTAAGAAGGTATTTTCCTGGACATAGCTGCACTGTATACTGTCTTTTGTCTAATGGCGAGAGGATAATGTGATAACTCCATTCGAAACATTAAAAAATACCATTATCAATTTTAACGAATCACAGTCACCAACAGAAAACAATTTGGTAGGCTGTTACTTGATGAGTACTCAAAGTACCTGAAGTTCCTTTGATTTATTTTTAAAGATAACTCTGGAATAATTTCAAACATGGAGAAAATAAGGCAGTGATGCTGTACTATGAATGAAATACTTTTATTATATTTTTGTTCCAGACACATGATTTCATTACTCTACTGCTAATGTATAAACTTCCTCCATTGATTCAGATCAGTAACTTGTTTGTAACTTAGAATCATAGAGCGTTGGTTGGGAGACACTGAGATGTGAAGCGTCCTTCCAGTTGTTACACTGCTGGACTGTGTCAGGCATAGGCAGGTCTTGAACATAGGTCTTTGAATCTTCTATACCACACTGCCTCTCACTTTTTCACTTGAATGCAGTTAAGCTTAAAAATATTTTTATTTTGATTCCTAATTTGAACTCTAAAATAAATTGCTAAATCAGTTCATTTACAATGGATTGGCAGTGGTCATCATTTAAAATGACATCTATTCCAAGAATATTTTTATATTATTTACATGTCATATGTTGACAGAGACAGCTTTTTAGATACTTGTAGTCAGTCCAACAAATCATTCTAGCGTGTAAGAATTTAAAAGTGTCATACACATACATATACATTATGCTAGTGTTCTGCTTATTTACTATTAATTGAAAGGAACGTGATATATGCAATTCTGACATCTTTTGTTGTTGTTCATTTATTTTAACTGTGTCTGATACTTTATGACATCATTTGGGGTTTTCTTGGAAAAGATACTGGAGTGGTTTGCCATTTCCTTCTCCAGCTCATTTCACAGATGAAGAACCTGAGGCAAATAGGGTTAAGTGACTTGCATAGGGTTACACAGCTAATAAGTGTCTGAGGCCAAATTTGAACTTGGGTTTTCTTGACTCCAGACCCAGTACTCTATCCACTGCACCACCTAGTTGCCCTAATTATGAATCATCTACTTATGAAAAATCATATTTCTGGCTATATTGTATATTGGAGTATAAAAGATAAGAAAGTGTGACTTTTTGCATTACAGTATAAAATTTAGCACAACACCATGTATAATTGATGCCTGCAAATATTATTTAATGATGTTGATAAAAAAGAGAGTAGACAGATAAACTTGAAAGTGATTACATGAGCAGCCCCATGCAACAAAATCTAATATTTGGGTTCTATATTATGTCATCTTGCTCTGGATAAGCCAGAATGCTATATTGGTTTGATTTGAAATAATTCCTTTGAATATTCTAGAATCTTCATTATAGATTTAATTAAAGTGACCACTTAATGTAAAGAATTGTATTCTTTAGATTTATTTTTATGTACTTTTTGTTTAAAAGGCATTAGAGAGTTCATAATGGGAGAAGCATCACCATAAATAAATTTAAATTATTTGACTGAAAAGTCAAGTTATGAAAACACAAACAGTACCAATTCAAGTTTCTGAAAAAAAAAATTTAGCAGTACTAAAATATAGGAACTTCAGAAAGTTTGCTTTCTTGTCTCTTCAGGTGAATACAAATAAATTTTAAAATGCAGCTTAAAAGCATTAAATTGATAATTTGTAAATACTTATTTATAGAAATACTTTCTATTTCTTCTTTGCATACTTCTCAGTATCCAACTGACCTTGCTGCTCTCAGTCAGCCATTCTGTCTCCCATCGCTGTGTCTCTGTGTAAGCTGTCCACAGCATTTGTAATGTACTTCCATGCTGAGATGGTAAGTGACCTTTCTATGGTCACACAGCTGGAGTGTCAGAAGCACGTCTTGAACCCAGGTTTTCCAGACTCTAAGACAAGCTCTTAATCTACTAAAGCACATTACCTAATTTTTATCCATGATTAATAATTTGAACTCTGAAATAAGTGGCTAAATCAGTTTATTTACAATGGACTGATTTCTCTAAAAACTCT
This sequence comes from Vombatus ursinus, assembly GCF_900497805.2. Taxonomy (NCBI): domain Eukaryota; kingdom Metazoa; phylum Chordata; class Mammalia; order Diprotodontia; family Vombatidae; genus Vombatus; species Vombatus ursinus. The sequence continues at coordinate 11,554,056 of NW_020954580.1, read as the reverse complement.
CTCAAAGTTCAGCTGGAGCATCACCTCTTGCATAAGGCCTTCCTTATTTACTCTGCTGCTTATATCTTTCTGAAATTACCTTGCATATATTTGTCTATTTTTGTATAGATTAATACATTTACACGCTGTATCCCTCTATGGAATGTAAACTACTTGAGAATAAGAATTATTTTATTTTTGTCTTTATAACCCCAGTGTCTGGCACATGATTGACATGTTTGTTGAGTCATTGATTGTTTTTAGCAATAACAACATGATTATGACTATTATTAGTCATAGTAATAGTTGAACTCCATTAATATTGTTTGTGATGTAAATGTTTTACATTTTACATAAGACAAATAAAAATTCATTAATCAAGTGTGTTTTTAAATGACTCAAAGTTGAGATTTAAAGAAAATATTTTCCTTTTTTTGTAATGATTGTATTCATTAAAGCCATTGATAATAACATTCTCCTTGAGGGTCTCTTAGTCTCAGTCAAGTGAGAGAATGTATTTAGTGTTTTGCAATATTTGAAGTGCCATATATGTAATGATTAATATCTTTTTATGTTACAGAAGAAGCTTCACAGCAATATTTACATGCTAGATTTCTGTCATTTCCTCAGTGAATACATGAAATATAATCTGGGAGACCTATTTTTAGCATTCATGGTTTCATGAGCACTTATTTCTGCTCCTTTCAAAATTATTAATTGTGATGATGATAATGGACCATCACTGAGACTTATATAGGAAATAATTTTGCATAGAATTTTAAATAGCATGCAGTTTTGGATTTAAAACTGCTGACAATGATTAAATTACTTGTTATTTTGTTAGTATTCTCTTTTCAGGAATGCACCAGAAGTAATTGAACAGTAGTTTTTTGTCATATTTTTGTCTACAGAAAAGCTAGAGAAGATTTATTGAAAGCTCAGAAAGAACGTGATTTTCATCGAATGCACCACAAACGGATAGTCCAGGAAAAGAACAGTCTTATTAGTGATCTCAAAGGGTAAGTCACTAATGTTTATAATGTATTTCATTATTTTTAAAATTCAGTTATTTGTTAAGTGAATACAAATGATATCCATCTTAATATCTTGATTATAGCTTAAGGTTCAAGACAGAAGCTGATTAGTTTAGTTGTCAAAATACTGTAATTGTTATATAAACTTCATGAGAAGAAAAATTACATTATAGGCAAATATTTCTTTTAATTGTGTGAACATTGTAGAAAAAACCCTCAGTTTTAAAAAGAATCAACACCAATACATAAAACTTTTTGGGATATAAAGATGGTACTTTTATTGGTTGAAAGTTTATTTTTTTTGACCACTTTGACTTAGAAAGTTTTATTTTTTCTTCCTTTTAGTGAGAAATATTTCTAAATACATTAGAAATTCATTTTTCTAAATTGGCTGAGAGCTATTTTTATTTTTCAGTAATATGATAAGTGTGGTTAATATTTATATAATACTTTAAGGTTTGAAAAGTGCTATGTATATATATATATATTATAATCTCATTTGATCACCTTACCAAACCTGTGAAGTAGGTGCTATAATTGTCCCTATTTTAAAGATGAGTGACTTGCCCAGGGTCACACAGTTATTAAATATTTGAGGTCAAATTTGAACTCAGGTCTTCCTGATTCCAAGTCCAGTGTTCCATCCACTAAAGCACTTATAAGAATACTCTATATATGGAAATTGTAGTATTTATAATATCTCATTAAGGTGTCATGTGTGTATGAATCAGCGTTTTTTGGGGTGGTGGTGGTAGTGTTTTCAGTAGATTTTGTCTTATATGAGACATTATGGGATTTTATAAATTTAGAGTCTTTTTTATCCTTGACTCCCAATAATGAGAAAAATTGCCTTTTTTATAGTAAGGCATGAGCGGTTCTTTTGGAGTTAACTAGTCTTGTTCTTGGTTGACTGAGGAGAATTTCTGTGCTGCTATCATACCAGCTCAGCTGTAAGATTTTAGGATCACTAGAGTGAGTCATAGCAGAATTATAGTAGTTCTGCTCTGTTTTTCTTTTGTAATTTTCCACAAAAAGGTTACTATTTTCAGGGTGCAACCTGATTTGCCATCACCTTTTCTTTAACAGTCTGGCTTCACATGGTGGTGATTTATTTTGTTCCCATCCAGATAACTGAAGTTAGGTTTTGCCTAGGATATTCAGTTCCATGCCTGCTAGCAAATTAATTCACCGTTAAGTTTAGAATTTGTTGTTCAGTCGTTTCATTCATGTCCAACTCTTTCTGTACCCATTTGGGATTTTCTTGGTGGAGATACTGGAATGGTTTGTCATTTCCTCCTCCAGCTCATATTACAGATGAGGAAACTGAGACAAACAGGGTTAAGTGACTTGTTTAGGGTCACACAGCTAGTAAGTGTCTGAAGCCCCATTTGACCTCAGATGTTCCTGATTCCAAGCCCAGTGCTCTATCCGCTGTGCCACCTAGCTGCCCATAAAGTTTAGAAGCACAACCCGTATTCTGGATAGAAATGAACAGTAAAGTAACAAAGTAATCAAGACACACATTCCATTGAGTACATCTTACTTCCTTTCCTCACAGAGTACTTTCATTTTTTCAACTCTTCCCCAGACTCATTATTCTGGTAGGGGAAGGATTGGGCAAGTCTCTTTGCTACAGGAATAGGGGATTGGAAACTTAATTGAATGCAGTATCTGTACCTGTGTTACACTCCTTGGAACAGCTGCTGGACTCTGCACCTTGCCGTAGCCAGGGTATTTCTTTTCTTTGTTTTGTTCTGCTCATTCAAGAACCTTCCACCTCTGATCCAAGAGCTAAAACGTTGGCTGCTGCTGCTTTCCGGTTCCTGATTGTCACCATCTGCATTCTCACTGACCCCTATGGCATCCTCCTCTTTCTTAATATTCCCTCTTTCTCTCATCAAATCAAGCCTAGCCTCAAAGAAATAATGGTCCACTAGTTAAATGAGTCTCTGCTCTCTTTGAATTAGCACCTGTTCACTGGGGCCAGGGCCTCATGAGAAATGTAGGTTTTTCTGCTCTCAGTAGGTTCACTCTACACACGTCCTGTAGTCACCCTTCCCTGAGTCTATGCAAAGTGACAGGAAAGGAACCCTGATTCCCACCCATCACCTCCAAAAGGCTGTGTTGATTCCTAGTCTGTCATGTTGTTTCTTAAGGTAATATTTTGCATTTGCCAGAAATTACACTGATTAACTATATATTAGCTACAGGTATTTGTTGTTGAGTCGTTTTAGTCATCTCTAACTCATGTGACACATTTGGGGTTTTCTTGGCAAAGTTACCGGGGTGGTTTGCCCATTCTTTCTTCAGCTCATTTCACAGATGAGGAGTTGAGGCAAACAGAGTTAAATGACCTGCCCAGTGTTACACAGCTAGCAAGTGTCAGAAGCTGGATTTGAACTTAGGTTCTGACTCCAGGCCTGGCACTCTATCCACTGTGCCACCGAGGTGCCAGTAGATACAGGAACATAGAATTATAAGATAATACATCTGTAGTTAGAAAGGGCCTCAGAGGCTATCTAACTCTAATTCTTTCATTTTGGAGATGAGAAAAATGATGTTCATTGAAGATGAATGACTTGCTTAAGGTGACACAAGCACTATGTATACTTATTTAACATCATACAACTATCAAATGACACCTATAGTCTCAAGCAAATTATATGAGATACTTAGGCCACATGTATGTTAATAGTACCTACTCTACTAAGGTCAGTGCATGGCCAAGAGCAGGAACAGGCATAAGAGTCAACCTGTGATTTTAGTATTGAATGAATTCTTGGGTGAAGAATTCCCTTTACCAATGCAGGTCAGCATATTTTTTTTCAACGTGTAGTCTTAGTTGTGTAGAATACTGAGAGGTTAAGTAATTTTTCCAGGATTACACAGCTAGTATTGTGTCAGAGGTAAAATGTGAATCCTGGTTTTGTCTTTGAGGCCAGCTCTCTATCTCTTACTCTGTTTGGCCCATCTTGCACATAGTAGGCACTTAATAAATGCTTATTTGTTGATTGATATTAGAGTTGAATGCAGAAGAACAAACATATAGGTTCATGAAGATACATATAGCATAGCTTGACATGTTAGGACTACATGCAAAATACACCATATATACTCTGTTAATTGCCATTATCTGGCTACCTAAGTAACAAACTTCCCTACCATGCCAGCCGTGATATGTGTCATCTTGGTCACTGGCCAGATAGTTCTGGAACTTTTGCAGTGACCTGATGTCATCTCTGTGTGTTCAGTTTTTATACCTTCTGTGCGTAAGTTGGTATTTTCAGGCCCATTAGTCTACAATCTAAGTTCTGGGTATGTGGATGTCAGTTGATCAAAAAGCATTTATTTTAAGCACTTAATATTTTACGAGATATTATGTTAGGTCCCAGGCTGAATGGGACCTAAACCCCTAAGAGTTTAGGGGCTGTACATAATTTATGTTCCCTGGGGCCTCCACAGGTGGCTGTTGGGCAGTAAACAAATTCATTCCACTGACTTTTTCTGGGCAGATGTTTCCTTCAAGTCAGGAAAGTTTTGACAGGCTTACACAATCCTAAAGAGTTCACCTATATGTTGCATCCTTTTCATCAGGATCTTCACCAATATTATCCCCATATGGGTCCTAGTCAAATACTTGCTGTTCAGAACAGAGAATGGAGAGGCTCTTCTTAGGGCCTGACTTCTCACCTCTCCTTTATTCCTCCCTTCAACTTCACTGGTGAAGCTAACTAGCTCCTTTCTGCTCAGTAGGTGGTTTTAATGTATCATCTTTTTAGTGCCTTGCCCATTCTCTGGAGCTATTTTGAAGACTAGTGGAAAACCTAACTTTTAAACTGTGTATTGTTAGGTGGTTCTTCACTGGTTCTGTCAATACCTTGTGTTTTCCTGGGATACCAGGATTTCATAGGAGGACTCATTTACTGGATAGAGTTCTTGATAGCAAACTCAAATATAAAGCCATTGTTTCTTTAAATATATGTATACATGTGTTTATTTTACATATTATGCATATATGTATGTATTTATTACCTTGATTTTTGTTCAAAATGTCTTAAATACCAGACAAGATGGAGATGTAACTTTCAAAACTAATCTGCCATTTTGTTTTCTGACTTTTTATTTTTTGATTAAAAAAATATGCCTCATTGACCCTGCCCTCCCCTTCTTTCATTCCTATTTTCTTTTCCTCCCTCCCTATCCTTGTCTGTTTTCTCTGGCCTCCCTATGGAAAAAAAAACCCACTTAACAAATATATGTAGCTAAACAAAGTAAATCTCCTCATTGCCTGTATCTGAAAATGTATGTTAGTCTGTATCTTGAATCCATCATTTCTCTGTCAGCAGGTTAGGAGAATGCATCATCTTCATTCCCCTAGAATCCTAGTTGATCATTGCATTGATCAAAGGTCTAAAGTTTTTAAAATTTGTTGTTTTTTTTTTTTCTGTGAGCAATTACTACTTTTTCAATGACTTCAGTCTGCCTTTATTTCTATAAAATGTTTTATAGTTGTATTCATATAGTTCCTGTGTGTGTCCTGGTAGATACAATCCCAAGTATTTTATACATACTGTATTTATTTCTATTTCTATCTCTTTCTGCTGGATTTTGTTGGTAACATAGAGTAAATACTGATGATTTCTGTGAATTGATTTTATATCCTGCAACTTTGCTGAATTTATTATTTCAACTTGTTTTTGGTTGACTCTTTAGTTTTCTCTAAATGCATGGTCATGTCATTTGCAAAAGCAATAGTTTTGTTTCCTCTTTGCCTATGTTTATTCCTTCAGTTTCTTTTATTGTTTTATTGTTGAATCTATCATTTCTACCACAGTATTAAAGGGTGGTAGTGATAATCAGTATCCTTTGTTTGATTCCTGAAGTAGCTGGAAAGGCCCCCAACCTACCTCAATTAAATATATTGTTTTAGAGGGATATTACTACATTAAGGAAAAATCATTTATTACTATGAGCTCTAGAATTTTTAACAGAAATAATAGTTGAATTTTGTTAAAAGCCTTTTCAACATTTGTTAATGTAATTATGTGATTTTTGTTATTTCTATTATTAACATGATCTCCTCTGTTTGTAGTCTTTCTTTTATTGAACCAACTCTGAAATCCTAGTATAAATCCAGGATCATAGAATATAATGAGTGATCATAGTGTATAGTCTTTTAAACATGTTGTAGCCTATAGGCTAATATTTTATCTTATATTTTAGTATCAGTGTTCATTAGGGATATTGATACTATAGCTTTTTTCTGCCTTTGTTTCTCTCTGATTTAGGCATCAAAACAAAAAATGTTTGGGGGAGTTCCTTCTTTTCCTGTTATTGTATACAGTTTGTTAAATTTTAGGATTCTTTGAATTTTTAAAAATAAAATTCACTTATAAATCCATCTGGGCTTGGATTTTTCCACCTTTGGAATTCATTTATAGTTTGTTCAATTTCTTTTTCTGATATTAGGTTGCAGTCTACTTCTGTTAATTTTTATATTTTGTATTTTTCTAAGTATCTATGCACTGTATGTAAATGATTTTGGTTGGCATATAACTGGGCAAAACAGTTTTTGATACTTTTTTCTCTCTTTTATTCTTGTCAATTCTTTTTAATTTTTATATAAACAATTTGGTTTTTTTCTCCATTTTAAAATGAATAGGTAGGTAGCTAGCTATTTTATAAATTTAAAAAATTTCTAGCTGTATTTATCAATTTAATAGTTTTTGGCTTTCAATTTTATTAATTTCTTCTTGATTTTCAGAATTTCTACTGTGGAATTTAATTGAAAGTTTGTGATTTGTTGCTTTTCGGGTTTCATTAGTTGCTTGCCTAGTTGATTGAATTGTTTTTCCTTGGTTTTGCTGATGAAAGTGTTTAGACATGTAAAATTTTTCCTCAGGACTAATTTAGCTTCATTCTTTAGATAGCAGCATTCACTCTCATTGTTGTACTTTTCTTTGTTTAAATTTACAATTGTTTTTAAACTTACCTACCAGTTTTAAGGATTAAGTTAGCCTTCAATTATTTTTACTTCTTTCTTCAAAGGGCCTTTACTGAATATAATTTTTATTGCATTATGATTAGTAAATAATAAGTTTAGTTTTTTCTGCTATTGTTTGTTAGGGATTTTGTCCCAATATATGGTCAGTTTTTTTGAAGGTGCTATGCATATACGAGTATAGGTGAACTCTCTTCTATTTCCATTCAGTATTTGCCAGATATCTATTATCTCAAATTATTCTAAAATTCTAATGTGGTGCTTCTTTCTGGTTTATATTTTTTATTAGATTTGTCTTGTTCTAAAAGGTGGATAGGTACATCGAGGTTTGGTCATCTGTATTTTCCTGCAATTTGATTCACTTATGTTTTAAATATTTAGATGATGTGCTGTTTGGTATGTGATTATATGTATACATAATAAAATATGATAATATTTGTAAAGTGCTTTGCAAACCTTAAAGTGTTATGAAGATGCTCGCTTTCATCATATACACATACATATGTATATTGATATTATTTTGTTATCTGTAGTGCTTGTTAAACATAATGCATTTTCCCTACTTTTCTCTATTACATCTGTTTTTTGTGTAACCTTGTCTGAAATCATGATTGCTATACTTACTTTTATGAGTTCATCTGAAGAGTGATATATTCTATTCCAGACCCTTATTTTAAGTCTGTGTGCATCTTTATGTTTTAAGTGTGTTACTTGTAAATTTTTTGAATTCTGCTTTTTAGTAATTCTGCTGTCATTATCTGTTGTATGGGTGATTATGATATTGTGTATTTTCCTTCACTGAGTCTCTTTGTACTTTTTCTATACTTTGTCCACATTCTCTTTACAATAAAGATGTGGTAAAAAAGGAGTATTCCTAACATGTGATCTATAAATGATGCAATCTGTTTTTACTCTACTGCCTTCTTATCTCCCTATTTTTCTGCTTCCAGGCATGGCCTTTTTTTTCCTTCTCTTTTTTTAATCCTCCCTTCTTTTTTCTTCCTCTGATACTGTAGTTTGTTTTGCCTATAACTTATCCATTACCTATCTTGTTCTCCCTTTTAAATCTCTAGCTGGCTATTGGACATCTCAGACTGGATGCCTCATAGACATCTTAAACTCAGTATGTCCAAAACAGAACTCATTTTTTCGCCTAATCACTCCCCTCTTCTGATTTTCCTTGTTACTTTTGGTACCACCATCTTCCCAGTCACCTAGGCTCACAGTCTAAATTGTCTTCTTCTCACTCTCCATCCCTGTATTCAATCTTGATTTTGCCTATGTTCCATGTCTTGGATACACCTTCTTCTCCCCTTGTCACTCCCACTGATGGGGTTGGGATCTGGGCCCCAGAAAGGAAAAACTCTGGACTTTCCCACATGGCTGAATCTCTGGCATTCCCCTGAGGCTATAATCCCATCAACTGGGCATTCATTGTGGACCTCCCTATGGCCCCAGGCCACTTCTCCATTCTCCCTTGGCCATGTGGTCCAGTTCCCTGGAATTCTATTACCTCATAGACTACTTGGTCACTTCTAGATCCCTCCCATAGGCTTTCTGTATATAAGGTCCATCTTGTCTCTATTAAGATGCTCTGATTCTTAGAATCTAGCAACTGCTTAGATTCTTATAAGGCTTAAATTTCTAAAATCTAGCCACTGCTCAGATTCTCATAATCTAGCCACTGCTTACCCATGTTCAGACTCCTTAAGAGTCTGCCCATTATGACGGATGTTCTGATAAACCTTGTCTTTGGCTGAAAGAAGGCTTGGGTTGAATTCTTTTGGGCAGGACCTGAGTATTGTGATTTTGGGGCCCCAGGACCCCTGAACCCCTAAACCGCATCACCACCACCCTCTGTCAGGTCATCACCTTTTGCCTGGACCATTGCAGTAGCCTTTTGATTGGTTTCCCTGCCTCACCTCTTCTTCCTCCAGAGTATATCCCTCATTCACCTGTCAGATTGATCATCCTAAAGCACAGATCTGATCCCCTCCCCAATTCAATAAGCTCTATTAGCTCCCTGTCACCTCCAGAATCAAATATCAATAAGCTCCATTACCTCCCTGTCACCTCCAGAATCAAATATCAAATCCTTTTTTTTTGTTTTTTTGTTTTTTTTTGACTAGGCAGTGGGGTTAAGTGACTTGCCCAGTGTTACATAGCTAGTAAGTGTCAAGTTTGAACTCAGGTCCTCATGACTAGTGGTTTATTCACTGCACCACCTAGCTGTCCCAATAAAATCCTTCTTGGCTTTCAAAATGTTCTATAACCTGGTTCCCTCTTACCTTTCTGATCTTCTTACACCTTGCTTTCCTTTCCTCCATCATGTACTCTCTGATCCAGTGCCCCTAGCCTCTTTGTTCCTCACATAAGACACTCTTGTTTACTGACTCCAGGAATTTTCACTAACTGTCAGTCATGTCTTGAATTCTCTCCCTTCTTATCTTCACCTTCTGTCTTCCCTGACTTCTTTTAAGTACCCACTAATATCTCACCCTCTACAACAGCCTTTCCTGGTACTTATTAATGCTAGTTCCTTCCCTCTGTTGATTATTTCCAACTTTTTATGTGTGTATATATATATCTATCTATCTATCTATATATATATATATATATCTTCTTTGTACATAGTTGTTTGCATGTTGTCTCTCTCATTAGACTCTAAGCTCCTTCAGACCAGGGACTATATTTTTGCCTTTCTTTGTATCCCTAATGCTTAGCACAGTGCCTGACACATAGTAGTAGCTACTTAATAAATGATTTATAACTGTTGACCCACTGACCCCTCTTCTATTCCCTTCTTCCTGTTCTCCCCTATCCCCCTGTTGAATTTGATCTATATCTACACCATACTCTTTGTGTGTGTGTATGTGTGTGTCTGTAACTGTGTGTTCAAACTTTCTTTGCTTCAAATGAAAATGAAGCCTGTACCCCTAAACCTTCTTCCATGTTTGTATACTCTTCATCCTAATCCCTGTTATGTGAGATAATGATTTCTCTCTCTTTCTTTCTCCTTTCCTCCCCAGTATTCCTATCCTATTCCTCCCATTTCTTTCTTCTCCTAAGAGTGACAAAACAGAACAAAACTACCCCAAGACTTTACCTGTCTTACTTTACTTTCTCTAAGACCCTCTAAGGCATTAGAATTCTCTAGGTAACCTTGTTTCTTCTTCCCTTATTAGCATGTAAATAATTCTTCCTCAGATAGTCCCTTCAAAATGATCAAATGTGTATGCCTTTGTTTGTATCTATTGACTCCTGCATTTCCATTTCAAAGTGTTTACTCAGTTGAAGCCTTTTTTCTGGAATGCTTGGAATCTTCTACTGTATTTCTTTAGTAATGTATTTTTTCCCCTTAGGGTTATTCGTGGTTCTGCCAGATTAGTTATTCTTGGTTGAAAGCTTTTGTATTCTGTCTTTCAGAATATATTATTCAGAGCTTTCTCTTCACTTTCTTGTGGTAGCTGCCAAGTCTTCTGTGATCCTGAATTTTGTTTCTTGGTGCTCAGGCTGAGAGAACACTCTGGAACTACTACAAAACAATTTCTGTAGCCTGGGGTAGCAACAAACGTACATAGATATATCTGTACAAAGACTTAATAGGCTATGATTATTGATAGGCAATTGATAGGCTATTACTAATTACCTTCTTATACCTTGTATAGGATTATAGTCTGGTATCATACACCATTGCAGAGATACTTTTGTCACTTTGCCAGTATTAGGACATTTTCTGAGAATCTATACTTTGAATATGTGAGAATACCCATTTCTTATGGCCTATAAGATTTATCATTGACCTTTATCCTATAGCCTTTTTCTGTCAGGTACATCACCAATAATTTAGATATCCAACTTCTCTACCTGTTGAGTAATATTCTTGACTCTTCGTTCTCCCTTGACCCTCACATGTAATTAAGTGTTATGTCTTGCTTCTTCTTTATCTACTACTTTTCCTTTATCCATTTCTCTCTTCATTTACATAGCCACCACATTAGTTCAGATCTTTGTTAACTCATTATTGCTATAGCACCTTAATTGTTCTTCCTAATTACAGTCTCTCTTTTCCAGTTCATCTACTACACAGATGCCAAGTTCTTATTACTAAAGTTCTGACCATATTACCCCTGTACCTGATTAAGAATCTTCAGTGGTGGGACAGCTAGGTGGCACAGTGGATAGAGCACTGGCCCTGAAGTCAGGAGGACCTGAGTTCAAATCTGGCCTCAGATCAAACACTTGACACTTACTAGCTGTGTGACTCTAGGCAAGTCACTTTACTCCGATTGCCTAAAAAAAGAATCTTCAGTGGCCCCTTCGTACTTTTAGTATAAAATGTAAACTCCTTTAATTTGTGATTTAAAGGTCTTCATCTTCTGTTTCCAGTTTATCTTTCCAGATTGATTTCATATTACTTACATTTCATTCGTGCACTCTTTGATGCACTCAAATTGGTCAGTTTGCTATTCTTTGTATGTGACATTCCACTTTCAACCTCATTTCTTTGCATAAGATTTTCTCCTAAGCCTAGAATATGAACTCCCTCTTCACCTATGCCTTTTATTTTTCAATTTATTATTTATTTTTAACATTCTTTTTCTTTTTAAATTTTGAATTACAAATTCTCTCTGTACCTTCTACTCCTCCCTCACCCACTGAGAAATTAGCAAAATGGTGTATATGTGAAATCATGGAAAAGATACTTCTATATTAGCTATATAGCCAAACAAAGCAAAAAAAAAAGAAAATGAGTAAATTATACTTTATTTTTCATTGAGTTTATCAGTTCTATCTTTAGAGGTGTATAGCATTTTTTCATCATGATTTCTTTGGAATTGTCTTGAATCATTGAATTGGTCAGAGTAAACAAGTCTTTCATTCACCTATGCCTTTTAGAATTCCTGGTTCCTACCATGACTTAGCTCATGGGCCACCTTCTAGATGAGGCTTTTCCTAATTCACCAGTTTTTAGTGCTTCTATGATTACCTTATATTTAATTATATATGTCTATATGTATGTATGCATGTGTGTTTCATATGTATCTGTATTGTACCTACATGGTATAATATAAATCTCTTAAGGTCAAAGGTGCTTTGATTTTTATATTTTTAGTCTTCAGTGGGTACATGATAATTATTAAATACTTCAAATTTAATCAGATTGGATTGGATTGAATCTCATTTGATGTTCACAACTACCTGTGATACAGCTACTATGAGTTTTATTGTCCTCATTTTATAGATGAGGAATAGATACTCACATAATGTGTGATTTTCCTAGGGTTACATAGCAAGTGAGTGTCAGAGGCAGGATTGACATCTAGGTCCCTCTTGATTCTAAGTCTAGCTCTCTAAATTTTACTATGCTACTCACCTGTCTTCCCTCCCTTATTAAACTGTCATCTCCTTATGGTTAGAAATTATGTTCCCTGTTATATTTATAACCCCAGTGCCTAGCACAAAGCAGGCATTCAATATTTAACTTATTGAAATACATTGCTATTATTAAAAACCATAACCTTACCATGAAACCATTGAAAGAAAAAATGAAGTGGGCAGTCAACCTACAATGTATATACATGCTAGTATCCTCATAGGCTAATTGATACGTAATTTCATGGATGTAATTTATTTTTCCCTAAGTGAAACAAATTATACCCCATTTATGCCCATCTTCTTCAATTTTTATCCATGCTTTCCCGAATGTTCTTCACAGGAAGTCTACTCAATAAGCTGGAAGTCATCTTTGAGTTCTTTTGACAGTGCTAAGAAGCTCATCACATGTGCGTCTTGTCAATTGGTTATCCTTGGCTCTTCTTTTTAAGCAGATATTTCTTTGGTGATATCTTCTGCACTGCTTTTTCATAATTCCTTGTTGAAAATGTGCTGCAGCCTGTACACACCCCTCATACTTCTCTATTGCTCTTTGTGTGATCTTTAACTTCAACACTTTCAGTTACTATAGTATTTTATCATTCATGGCCCTATACTATCACCAGAAAAATACTGGTATTAAAAGATAGACCTATTTTCAGGGAGCAGATTGTGATCACTAAAAGAAGTTCACATTTTCTAAAAAGCAACTGCTTACTTATCTATTCCTGTTCAAAACTGGACCCAAAATAATTTTCCATTTTCATTGCTTTTATGTCAAATTCTGTAGGTTATAAATATTAGTTGTTGTTCATATACTTAGGTTTTTTTGCATAGCATAGGCTAGACTCTTGAGTAATTGTTGATTTTATTTTATTTGCAGTGTTTTAGTCAGTCAACTAGTTTATTAGGTATATTCTATGTGACAGGTACCACTCAGTGCAACAAAGAAAGGCAAATGTCAATGCCTGTTCTCAAGAAGCTCACATTCAGTGGGTGAGACAACATGCAAACACCTATGAAAAAACAAGCTACAGGCAGACTAAATTGGAGATAATCAACAGAGGGATGACACTAGTGTTGATTGAGTGACTCTGGAAAAGCTTCTTACAGAAAGCAGTCATTTGGACTTGAAACAAACCTGGGGAGTCAGAAGGTATAGATGAGAAAAGAGAGTATCCGAGGCGTGGGAGATAGCTCAGGAAAATGCTCAGAGTTGGAAGATTCATAATCTTGTCACGGTAGTAGAAAGGAGGCCTGTGTCACTGGATTGCAGAGTATATGAAAGGAAGTAAGATGTAGAAAAGATAGGAAAGGACTGGGTTTTGGAGGCTTTGAAGGTCAGACAAAGGATTTTATTTTGGATCCTGCAGGCATTATTGTTATCAACATATTATCTTCCAATAGAGTCATCTAAGATTATCACTAACTATAAGAAGATCTTTTCCCTATAGCACTAACCTCTTCCATTTATACTTGGTTTAGGGTAAGAAGAGACTCCCCAATGAACTCAGATCCATCAGTAATGCAATTTGCTATGTAAAAAAAAGTCTGGGGAGCTTGCTTTAAGGGGAGCTGTGTTGATATGCTTCTGGGACAGTTGTGATGATGTGTAATAGTGCTTTAGAGAAGGCCTTTGGTGCCTGGGCTCATTGATTAAAAAAAAAATTGTTATAAAAATCATTGCTGATCTTTTCATTCTTTTATCAGTTTCTTGTCCTTCTCATTTCATCCTTAAAAGCTCTTTGACAGTGGATAGAGCATCAGCCCTGAAGTCAGGAGGACCTGAGTTCAAATCCGGCCTCAGACCAAATACTTGACACTTACTAGCTGTATGACCCTGGGCAAGTCACTTAACCCCAATTGCCTAAAACAAAAAAAACAAAAACAAAAATAAAAAAAAAAGCTCTTTGAATGATTTTACTTAGTTGAATCTCTTTCCAAAGTCTCTTAAACTTTTTCTTTTAATCTGTTGCTTTTCTGTTTTGAGGCAATGCTTCACATAACTTGTCACCTTTCTCCCAAGACTTTATAGACACGTTTATATTCTAAACCAATGTTCCCTTTTGGCTGCTGTACCTTTTTATTTGCCAAGTAAGTTAAATGTTTGTTGACTAAGTAGTGTTTAGATTCTGTGGGGCTCATTATAATAGCAAGTTTCCTTTGGCTAAATATCAATAGGAAATTCTCACAATAGGTGGCATCAGTGCCATCAATGACATGTTTAAATAGGTGGAGTTAGTGTTGCTTTAATTGTATGTTCTTTTTCTCATGTTAATTCTTTGTATTCATGTGAATATTTGGTCTAACAATTTGATTTTCTGAATATACTTAGCCAACAGATTCAGGTATGACTCCCACAACAGTAAGTTGGTGTTTCTTATCTGTTAAAATAAATATAATCAATTTCATTTGCTATGGTTGCAATTTGATGTTTGCCATTTCCAGTGCCAACAGATTCATTTCTTGAAGGAAGTATTCATTATGTATAGACATTGCAACGCTTGTATCAGCTATAATCTTTGACCCTTCTCAGTTTTTACTGTTGAATATTTATTTATTTTTTTGCTATCCTCATGTATTGTATATCTGCTTTGCATTGGGATAGTCAAATATCAAAATATATTGGTTTAATCTTCAGTCAACCAATCTATCAACAAACATTTATTAAGTGTTTACTGTGTGCCAGACACAGTGCTAACCACTGAGGAGACAATGAAAATCAAGAACATTAGCCTTACCCTCAAGGGAGACAACCTGCAAACAACTATATAAATAAAAGAGACATACAATGTAAATGGAAGGTAATTAGAGGGAAAGCAATGGGTGGTGGTGGTAGAGTGTGTAGTGGGAAAAGCCTCTTGCAGAAAGTGGTCTTGGATCTGAGTGTTGAAGGAATCCAGGACAACTAAGAGATGGAGTTGAAGAGGGATAGCATTACAGACATGGGGGACAGCCAGTGACAAGGCACAGGGTAAGGAGATGGTGGTGTGTCATGGGTAAGGAAGAGCAAGAAGACCAGTGTCACTGTATTGTAGAGTATGCAGAGGGGAACAAATGATAAGAAAACTGGAAAGCTAGGAAGGGGCTAGATTGTGAAGGGCTTAGAGTGTTCAAATTCTATAGTTTTTTCATCTTTTGCAAAAGATATTGGCCATTAAGTTTTGTAAAATTATTATTTATTTACTTTTAACATTCTTGAAATTTTTTTAGTTCCATATTCTCTCACTCCCTCTACCCTCTCCCTTAGCTACTGAGAAGGCAAGCAATATATCAGTTTTACATATGAAATCATGCAAACCATATTTCCATGTTAGCCATGTCACAAAAAAGCAAGAAAAATTAAAAAAAAATGAGAATATACTACAGTTTGTACTGAGTTTATCATTTCTCTCTCTGGAGATGAATAGTATTTTTTCATCATGAGTTCTTTGGAATTGTCTTGGATCATTGTATTGATTGGACCAGTCAAGTCTTTCTTAACCCTTAATTTTTTTTGAGACTATCCCAACATAATCTCTTCATACCCATGTCTTCTGTCTATGTAGACTATTTCTGACTGCCCTCATAATTATGAAGTTCTTAGGAATTACATGTATCATCTTCCCATAATGGAATGGAAACTATTTAACATTGTTGAGTGCCATATGATTTCTCTTTCATGTTTGCCTTTTTATGCTTATCTTGAGTCTTGTATTTGAATGTCAGATTTTTTATTTCGCTCTGGTCTTTTCATCAGGAATGCTTGAAAGTCCTCTGTTTCATTAAATATCTATTTTCCCCCCAGAAGGATTATACTCAACTTTTCTGCGTAGGTTGTTTTTGGTTATAATCCTAGCTCCTTTGCCTTCTGGAATATCATATTCCAAGCCTTCCACTACTTTAATGTGGAAGCTGCTAAATTTTGTGTGATCCTGACTATGCTCCATGATAGTTGAATATCTACTTTTAGGCTGCTTACAATATTTGCTTCTTTACCAGGGAGCTCAGGAATTTGCCTGAAATATTCCTGGGAGTTTTCATTTGGGGATCTCTTTCAGGAGGTGATCAGTGGATTCTTTTAATTTTTATTTTACCCTCTGTATATAAGATATCAGAGCAGTTTTCCTTTATAATTTCTTGAGATATGATGTCTTTTTATTTTTATTTTTTTGATCATGGCTTTCAGGTAGTCCAAGCATTCTTAAATTCTCTTTTATTGATCTGTTTTTCAGGTCAGTTGTTTTTCCAGTGAGATATTTCAAATTTTCTTCTATTTTTTCCATTCTTTGGAGTTTTGTTTTTGTTTTTGTTTTTTGATATGTCATGGAGTTGTTTGCTTTCACTTTCCCAATTCTAATTTTTAAAGAATTATTTTCTTCAGTAAGCTTTTATACCTCTTTTCCTATTTGGTCAATTCTTTTTAAAGAGTTCTCTTATTTAGTGAATTTTTGTACCTTCTTTTCCATTTGGCTTATTCTGCTTATCCTTTTAATTTTTTTAAATTTTACTTTTGCTTTTTGGTGAGGCAATAGGGGTTAAGTGACTTGCCCAGGGTCACACAGCTAGTAAGTGTCAAGTATCTGAGGCCGGATTTGAACTCAGGTCCTCTTGAATCCAAGGCCAGAACTCTATCCACTGCACTACCTAGCTGCCCCTGCCTATTCTGCTTTTTAAGGAGGTCTTTTCTTCATTGAATTTCTGTGCCTTCTTTTACCAGTAAGTCAGTTCTGTTTTTTTAAGGTGTTATTTTCTTCATTATTTTTGTGATTCTTTTACCAAGCTGTTAATTCTCTTTTTGTGAATTTTTTTTTTTTGCATCACTCTAATTTTATTTCCTATTTTACCTTTACCACTCTTATTTCTTTAATGCTTCCAGAAATTCTTCTGGTCCTTTTGTCCAATTAGCAGTTTCCTTTGAAGTTTTGCTTGTAAATCTTTTTACATTGGGGTCTTCTTCAGAGTTTATATTTTGGTCTTCCCTGCCACCATAGTAGTTTATATGGTTAAGGCCTTTTTTATTGTTTGCTCAATTTTCCAGCCTATTTTTTTACTTTGAACTTTATGTGAAAGTTGGTTTTTGCTTCCTGAGGCTTGGGGAGGCACTATTCCAGGCTTCATCTCTTTTGTTCTGCTGTTTTTAGAGCTAGTTCTGGGAGTCTGCAAGTTTTCAGTGCTTGTAAGGTGGTGTGATACAGGGAGAAGTGTGGTCACTGATCTCTTACTCTTCACTCTGGTTTTTACGCAGGAAGTGCCCCTGTTCTCTTGGAACCACAAGCACTGGTGCCCCTTTTTGCTCTAGAACTGTGACCAGGATTGCTCCCTTGTGACCAACACAAGCACTCCTCTTCCCCTGGAACTGTGACCCAGAATTGCATGTGGGCAGTAGAGTTGCCAATCAGCGCCAGCTGCACCCATTGCCAGCAAAGTGTTCCCTTAATCTCGTTCTGACCAGTTGTTTGACTCCCTTACTATCTCTGGGCTGGGAACTCCTGAAGCTGCTGCTGTTGACACTCTTGTGGCCACCTGCATGACCCACCTCTGGTTATGCTGGCAAGTGAGCTTGAGGCTCGCCTGCACTCTGACGTCACAGACCTCTCCTTCCAACCCCCTTAATTGTCTTAGGCTCAAAAAATATCTCACCGTGACTTTTTATTGGGTCTACCACTCCAAAATTTGATTTGGGGCAAATTTTTAAATGTTTGAAAGGGAATGTTGGGAGAATTTAGCCAAAGTGCTACCTCTTAGCAATTAAATTTTAATTATTTTCATGGTGGTCTTTTTGCAAATATGTATTATAAGCACCATGATACAAAATGACCAAATAGCCCATAAAATAATCTTTTTTGTTGCCTTTAAATGCATGAGAAAACTTTATTTACCACTTCCTTCTTTTTTGCTTGTCGAAGGAAGAATATGTGAACTCTCTTTTTGTTTAGCGCTAGCCTCCTTTTGTCTTTGGGTTTCATTTTTAGCGAGAATTTCGAGATTTATCCAGTTCAGTTTCTTTAGTAGTGTGTTGGTTATTGGAAAAGGGTCCTAAATTTCAAGTACCAGCAATTAAGTTAATGTTTATGGATAATATAAAGCTATGATTCTTCAAATATATGTCCCCCCTTTTTGTTATTCTGCCTCCATTTGCTGCAGAAACAGAAGAGATGAAGGACTAATGCCATGATAAAAGAATTTCCCATCTAGTCACCAGCGTAGTAGTAATGAACTTACACATATTTAGCTTGTCTGGTTCTTAGACAGTTGAGGTCTGTTGCTTGGGACCATGCTTGTGGTCTCTCTAGCATAGTAGAATATGTTAGAATTTTGCTTCATGTGGCGTAAGCTTTGAGAACACAGGGATTTCTTTTTTGGCATGATGAGACATTAGAGTAGGGCTCTGTGCAAGGTACTGAATGTATACTTAAAATACACAACATAATTAATTCCAATTTTACTAGAATTTTTTACTAAGTATAAAATTATGGTAATAAATTAACATTTATATAACATTTAAATTTTTACACTTTTTCTTCCAACAAACTTTTATTTATTTATTTTTTAAACTTCTTTGCAAATCATTTTCTTCTTTTTTAAATTTATTTATTTTTAGTTTTCAACATTTACTTCCACAAGATTTTGAGTTCCAAATTTTCACCCCATCTTGCCCCTTCCCCCACCCCAAGATGGCATGCATTCTGAATACCCTTCCCCTAGTCTGTCCTCCTTTCTATCTCTCCCCCCTTCTCTTATCCACTTCTCCTTCTATTTTACTGTACGGCAGGATAGATTTCTGTACCCCATTTCCTGTATTTCTTATTTCCCAGTTGCATGTGAAAACATTTTTTTTTAAAACATGTGTTTTTAAAACTTTGAGTTCCAAATTTTCTCGCTTCCTCCCTCCCCACCCACCCTCATTGAAAAGGCAAGCAACTCAATCTAGGTTATACAGGTGCAGTTATGCAAAACACTTCCATAGTAGTCATGTTGTGAAAAACTAACTCTATTTCCCTTAATCCTATTCCGCCCCCCATTCTATTCTTCCTTTTGACCCTGTCCCTCCTCAGAAGTGTTTGCTTCTGATTACCCCCTTTCTCAATCTGCCACCTCTCTCTCATTCCCCTGCTCTCTTGTCTCCTTCTGCCCCTGTTTTCCTATAGGGTAAGACAGATTTCCATATCCAATTGAGTGTGTATGTTATTCCGTCCTTAAGACAAATCCTATGAGAATAAGATTCACTCATTCTCTCTCGCCTTCCCCTGTTTCCCCTCCACTGTAAGAGCCTTTTCTTTTCTGTTTTTTTTTTTCTGAGATAATTTACCCTGTTCTACCTCTCCCTTTCTCCTTCTCCTAGTATAATCCTCTCTCACCCTTTAATTTTATTCTCCAGTATAACCCCTTCATCTTCAACTCACCCTGTGCCCTCTATCTATCTATCTATCTATCTATCTATCTATCTATCTATCTATCTATCTATCTATCTATATCTCTATCTATATATATACATGCATATAATTTTTTTCCCTTCAACTACCCTAGTACTTACAAAGGTCTCATGAGTTATAAATATCATCTTTCTGTGCAGGAATGTAAACAGTTCAACCTTAATAAGTCTCTTATGATTTCTCTTTCCTGTTTACCTCTTCATGTTCCACTCGAGTCTTGTATTTGAAAGTCAAATTTTCTATTCAGCTCTGGTCTTTTCATTAAGAATGCTTGAAAGTCCTCTATTTCACTGAATGACCATTTTTTTTCCCTGAAGGATTATACTCAGTTTTGCTGCGTAGTGTTTCTTGATTGTAATCCTATCTCCTTTGCCCTCTGGAATGTTATATTCCATGCCCTCTGGTCCCTTAATGTAGAAGCTGCTAAATCTTGTATTATCCTGATTGTGTTTTCATAATACTTGAATTGTTTCTTTCTGGCTGCTTGTAATATTTTCTCCTTGACCTGGGAACCCTGAAATTGGGCTACAATATTCATAGGAGTTTTCTTTTGGGGATCTCTTTCAGGAGGAGATCAGTGGATTCTTTCAATTTCTATTTTGCCCTCTTGTTCTAAAATATCAGGGCAGTTTTCCTTGATCATTTCTTGAAAGATGATATCTAGGCTCTTTTTTTGATCATGGCTTTCAGATAGTCCAATAATTTTTAAATTCTCTCTCTTGGATCTATTTTCCAGGTCAGTTGTTCTTCCAAAGAGATATTTCACATTGTTTTCTAATTTTTGATTCTTTTGGATTTGTTTTACAGTGTCTTAATTTCTCATAAAGTCACTAGCTTCCAATTGCTCTATTCTAATTTTTAAGGAAATATTTTCTTCAGTAATCTTTTGGACTTCCTTTTCCATTTGGCCAATTTTGCTTTTTAGGGCATTCTTCTTCTCATTGGCTTTTTGGACCTCTTTTGTCATTTGGGTTAGGCTAATTTTTAAGGTGTAATTTTCTTCAGTATTTTTTTGGGTCTCCTTTAGCAAGCTGTTGACTTGTTTTTCATGATTTTCTTGCATCACTCTCATTTCTCTTCCCAGTTTTTCCTCTACTTCTCTTACTTGCTTCTCAAAATCCTTTTTGAGCTCTTCCAAGACCTGGGACTAATTCATATTTTTCTTGGAGGCTTTGGATGTAGGAGCTTTGACTTTGTTGTCTTCTTCTGGTTGTATGTTTTGATCTTCTTTGTTACCAAAAAAAAGATTCTATGGTCTGACACTTCTTGGGACGTTTGCTCATGATCACAGCCAATTACTTAAGCTATACACTCTTTATTAAGGTAGAGGTCTGCTTCCAATGTGGAGAATGCACTGTCCCAAGCTTCGGGGGTTTGTACAGCTGTTTTCAGAGATACTTCTAGGGACCTGTAAATTTTCAGTTCTTCCATGGTGGTATGATAAGGGGCGAGGTGTTTACTCCTTTCCTGGCCTGTGCTCTGGTCTATGAGTGACCATAAGCACTCTTTTCTATCTTGGAACTGTGAGGAGGATTTCCTCTCCACTGCCACTACAAGCTCCACCATGTCAGCGCTCCTCCTCGCCCCAGGACTGCCCTTCAGAACTGTGACCCAGATCTAAGCACGGGCAAAGCAAGAGATTCCTGCCTCAGCACTGGCAGATCCCCGCAATCCCCCTCTGATCAGCCACCCGATTCCCCCTTAGTGTATGGACCAGAAGCTCAGGAGGCAGCTGCCACCCCGGGGCCAAGCTCAGGAACTGGGGCTGAGACCTAGCTTCTCTCTCACTGCACAAACAGACTTTTCCCACTGACCTTCTAAGTTGTCTCTGGCGTTCGTGGGTTGAGAAGTCGGGAAACTGCCACAGCTGACTGTGACTCAGTCATCTGAGGCCTGCTCCAGGTTCGTTGTGGCCTGCGCACCCACACTGAACTATGCTCCTCTCCCAGCCCAGCACGGTATACCTTTCTGATCACCCATTCAGGTTGTCTTAGGCTGGAAATTTGTTTCACTCTGCCTTTTTGTGGGTTCTGCTGCTTTAGTATTTGTGTAGAGCCATTTTTTATAGTATTTGGAGGGGTTTAGGGGAGAGCTCAAGGAAGTCACTGCTTTCACTCTGCCATCTTGGCTCCCCCAACAAACTTTTAAAAAGAGACATATATACCTGTACATCATATATTCATTAGCAGTTACTAGACAGAAGAAATTTATGAATGTACTTTTTAACATGAAACAGGTTTTCTAGTCATTGGAAACCACTTTTCCCTAGCCCATTTTTCATTATATTAGACATGTTAAAGGCAGAATGGGTGTCAACTCATTCCCATCTGTAGAGAATCAAAAAAGTGTAAAAACACCAGATACTTCTTCCTTGGAAAGAATATCCCAGGGCAAAGACATGTGCAATCATCATCTGAAAGTTCTTGAACTTCTTTTTCCATGCCATTTATGCTTCCTCTGTGGAACTAGTTATGAGAGGTGTTTTGGAATAATAATAACAACATTTATTTAATGCTTTATGTTTTACGAAGTATTTGAAATATATTATCCTCTTGGATACTTGCAACAACCCTATTAGGGGAGTACTATTACCTCTACTTCATAGATGAGGAAACTGAGTTTCAGAAAACTTGTGACTTGTGCCAGGTCACAAAACTAGTAAAAGTCAGAGGCGGGATTTGAACTCAGATCTTTTTGACTGCAAGTCTGGCTCACTCTCTACTATGCCTTCACTTCCTGAAAATCACCAAGGATGTCAATATCAGAAACCACATGGAGGTTTATTCCTGGTTATCCCTATCCTTAATATTTTTGTTATTGGTAGCAGGACTGAAAATGGCTTCTAGGCACCAATTCTAACATTTGGTAGCCTTAGAATTTTGTCCTCTAGAAGTTTCATAGAAGTTTTTTTTTTTTTCTTTTCTTTTTTCTTAGTAGATAGTAACTTGGGAAAAGGAAAAAAAAATCAACTATCCATCAAATCAACACCAAATCTTCAGATAACTATTTTTAGTTCACTTTGTCAAAGCTTTTTTGAAAGGCACAGACATCCTAATACCAAATTGAATGATCAGATATTTCCAACTACTCTTAGTCCATGAGAAGTATTTTATATTACTTCAGTACCTTAGAAATTTATAATTATTTAATACATAATAATGAGAAACAGATAAATTCCTTCTTAATTCAATCCAAAAAATTTAGAAGACATAGGCAAGTTCATTCTTGTCCTTATGAAGCTTACAGTCTATTTGAGGAAGTGAGAAAAACATGGAAGAAACTAGAGGATTAAGAAAGTAATGGACAATTTAGGACTATAACAAAGTATTGTTTCTCATCGTTTGTTTTGAAGAGGACTAATGACATCACAGGGTCATATCTTGACTTTTTCTCAGATTGAATTTAAGTGAGGCAGAGTTGCACAAAGTTGTCAGTCTCACTCTCTTATCCCGAGTTATCCAAGTCCAGTAGCAAGACAAAAGCCAATATGACTGGTAATGACTTGGGATGCAGTGGATGATCTTTATGTCTTCAATGTCTGACCAAGCTCTAAGCACTCCTTTGCATCTACTTCAGCCGCCTTCATGGCCATTGGAACAAATTGTTCTCATCCTCCCATTCTGCCAGCAGAAATCTTCATATGCTTGGGGTAGACACCTCCCTAACTCACTGACAAGTTTGAGGCCTGTGGTTACCCGGAAAACTGCTGTAGCTTGTCTGCTGAAACAGTTTTACCAGGGTGTGGCCACTGTGCATACTACAGCTTCCTGGAATCACAGGTGAGATTGGGATGACTAGTTGGACACCAAAAGTGGATGAGCAGCCCTGAAAAGCCCTCAGTGAGCCATCACACCGGAGATACTAGTCGTCCCTGAATATTCCATATAACCCTATAGCAAAGTATAGAGAAACTCAAAGCATGGTAGTGATTTAGTGTGTGATTTGTGTTATTGGAAGGAGTATCCACAGTGCTGGAATTTATTAAAGTACTGACTGTTAGGCAGAAAAAAAACCACTAAAGATTTTTGAACAGAGGACTAATATGACCCTATCTATGTATAAAGAAGGTTGGTGTTTTATTATTTTGAAGGATTAATTGGGAGTGGGGGTAGAAGTAGACATGGGGAGACTTATGAGGAAATGATTTCATTAGTCTAGCAAACTGCTAATTTGGGTTGCATTTCTAGTGATAGAAAGGAGACAGATATAAAAAATACCACAAAGATTGATTCAGCAAAAACTTGGTAACTGATGGGATGAGAAATAAGAAGAGTCAAAGAAATAGCCATATTTTGACCAAGAGAGATTAGGTTAATAATGGTGGTATCACTGACAGAAATATTTTTAAAATCATACACATACATATATATATATATATGTATAAAACAATCATTTAAAAAGCTTTGAGTTCCAAATTCTATTCCCTCCCTCTTACCCTGCCTTGAGAAAACAAGCAATGTAATATTGATCATACATGTAAAGTCATACAAAACATATTTCCATATTAGCCATTTTGCAAAAGAAAACACGGACAAAAAGTAAAACAAGAAGAAGGAAAGTTAAAAACTATGCTTCAATATGCATTCAGAGTTCATCAATTCTTTTTCTGTAGGTAGATGGCATTTTTCATCATGGGTCATTTAGAATTGTCACTGACAGAAATATTAAAGTCAGAAGGAAGACCAGATTTAGGAGGAAAAATAATAAACTCAGTTTTGCATCTATTGAGTTTGAGTCAGTCAGTACACATTTATTAAGCTTCTGTGATGTGCCATGGGCTGTGCTAAGTGCTCAGGATATAAAAACAAAACACAGTCTTTGCTGTCAGGTAGCTCACAGTCTAATGGGAAGACAACATACAAACAACTATGTACAAACAGGCTATGTATAGGATAAACAGATAATAACCAACAAAGGGAACTGGAATTAAGAGGGATTGGGAGTAGTTGGAATTTTAGTTAGAACTTGAAGGAAGCCATTGTACCTCATTGGTGGAGATGAGGAGGGAGAACAAGGAGATTGAAGAGTCCGGTATAATGCCAAGATTAAGAACCTGAGACACTGGAAGGGTAGTAATTCTTTAAACCAAATTAAAAAAGGAAGAAGGAAGGGGAAGAGAATATACATGTATTAAATACCTACTATGTGCTAGGTACTGTGCTCAGTGCTTTGTAAATATTATTTGATGATAGTGAATTCAGATGAGTTCAGTTTTAGACAATATTAAATTTAAGATGTCTCTAGAATATCCAATTTTGTATGTCCGGTAAGCAACTGGTGATTTGAAACTCAACTTTGGGGGAGATACTAGAACTGGATTTACAGATATAATTCTCAAAGTATCTGAAAGAGAGGATTTCAAATTCTTGAAAAATATCAAAGACCTTATTATTATCCCTAAAAGGCTATTAAGACATATCAGTAGCTATTGACCCATATGCCTATTTTCCTATATCTAATCTTTATGAGAATTCTCTACACACTTGTTAACAAGAGCATACTTGCTAAAGACATGAAAAGGAAGAGGCAGGCTTTTGTAAATCATATTCTCCAGCAGATTACATATTTATATGCATAGAATTAACTGCAAAGAGCAAAGTACAATTTTCTACCATTGTTTCTTCATCACAAAAACAAACAAAAAACCCCTGTTTGCCTTTGGCTGTTTGCACAGTACTTTTAATGACTCTTAAACTTCTCTCAGAAACAAAGGCCCAATTTTGTTTTTGCATCTTTTACTCCTCTTTTCTTTCTTTCTTTCTTTCTTTCTTTCTTTCTTTCTTTCTTTCTTT
>NW_020954580.1:11407521-11528449 GCF_900497805.2 Vombatus ursinus | reverse complement strand
TTTCTTTCTTTCTTTCTTTCTTTCTTTCTTTCTTTCTTTCTTTCTTTCTTTTTAAAATTTATTTATTTTTAGTTTTCAACATTCATTTCTACAAGATTTTGAGTTCCAAATTTCCTCCCCATCTCATCCCTCCCCCCACCCCAAGATGGCATGCATTCTGTATCTCTCTTCCCCTAATCTGCCCTCCCTTCTAGCTCTCCCTCCCTTCTCTTATCCCCTTCCCCTTCTATTTTCCTGTAGGTCAGGATAGATTTCTATACCCCATTTCCTGTATTTCTTATTTCCCAGTTGCATGTGAAAACAAATTTTTTAACGTGTTTTTAAAACTTTGGGTTCCAAATTTTCTCCCTTCCTCCATCCCCACCCACCCTCATTGAAAAGGCAAGCCGTTCGATACAGGTTATACATGTGTAGTCAAGCAAAACACTTCCGTAGTAGTCATGTTGTGAAAAACTAAGGATATTTCCCTTCATCCTATCCTGCCGCCCATTTATTCTATTCTCTTTTTTGACCCTGTCCCTCCTCAGAAGTGTTTGCTTCTGATTACCCTCTCCCCCAATCTGTCCTCCCCTCTATCATTCCCCTGTTCTCTTGTCCCTTCCCCCCCCATTTTCCTGTAGGGTAAGATAGATTTCCATACCCAGTTGAGTGTGTATGTTGTTCCCTCCTTGAGTGTGTATGTTATTCCCTCCCTAGTTTTTTAACATCAGTCTTCCTCCTGTGATGCAATGAGTCATGTATTCACAGTCCCCAAAGAATTCAAAGGACAGTAGAGATAGATATAGAAATGATTGGGCCATAATATCTTACCAATGAACAATTTTGAATGAATAGCTACACAAAAGAATGTAAGTTCTTTGAAGACAGGACTATTTTTGTTTGTCATTATAACCCCAGCAACTAACCCAGTTCCTTGAACATATAGTGCTTATATAAATTGATTAGATGAAATGCTTAGACTAGATTGAATTGATAAAGAATATTATCAGAGTTTCATAATGGAATAAGCAGTAGGCTATGTATGTAGTAAAAGTAGAAGATAATTAATTGATAGGCCATGTGTTCTACTACTATCAATGGAGTCTTAGAGGAAAACCTCCAGAATATTGGAGTGGACCCCTCTCCGCATGAAGGACTTATAAGAGAACATGGACAGTGATTGCACAGGCACGGATGAATTGAAATTTACACTGTTGGAGAGAGTATCCACTTTGGTGAGATCATGGATCCATAAAATAATTGAAGTATTTAGGAGAAACTTCATTTTTGCTTATAATTTTTTCGTCAAAAGCATGGTCTGGGAACTTCAGTTATTGTTTCCTCATTTCATCAGACAACATATAGTTGACTCCTACAACTATCTAAAAGGCTTCAAAGGAGTGGACATCTGACCTTTGGAACTTTGGACTGGACCTGTGATTTCATTGACATAGGAACTCCTAAGGTGGTAACTCCATTAGTGTAGGTTGGCACCTGCTTTGTGACACTTAGTCTTAGAAAATTGCCTATGACTCTGAGAGCTTGTGATTTATCCAGGGTCACACAGTCAGTAAGTGTCAGAGGTCTGGAGGCCAGGTCTTTCTGATCTGGGTGTCATCTCTTGATCTGTTATTCTGCTTGTAGCCTTTTAATTCATTATCAGTGGTTGAATTAGATCATCCCTATGCAGTGGCAAAGTTAGAACTCGCAGTTGCTTCATTGCCTATGCCTGCCAGTACCATCTCCCAAGACAGAAAAGCTTTGCATGAGTGATAGGACCATTAGCTCACTGTTGCATGGTAGCTGGGCCTTAAAGAATTATGGCAGCAGTTTAGAAATGTCAGTATTTCTGTGGGCATAGGTATATTTGTTGTTGTTTCATGCGTGTCTGACTCTTCATGACCTCATTTGGGGTTTTCTTGACAAAGATACTGGAGTGGTTTGCCATTTCCTTCTCTAGCTCATTTTACAGATGAGGTAACTGAGGCAGACAGGGTGAAGTGACTTACTTAAGGTCACAAAGATAGTACCTGAGGCCAGATTTTAACTCAGGTCTTCCTGACTCCAGACCTGCGCTTTACCCACTGCACTACCTAGCTGCTCAATGTAGTGGGTAGAATTCTAGAGTTGGAGTCAGAAAGTCTTGGGTTCAGATTTTGCTTCTGGAACTTACTACATAGTGATGATAGATACATCACATAACTTCTCTGAACCTCAGATTCCTTATATGTAAAATAGCATTAGTAATGCCTATCATAAGTAATACCTATTCATAGAGTTGTAAGGCTCACATAAAATTATGTAAAGAGTTTTATAAACTTTAAAGACTTTTCTATTTTTTTTTATGTTGAAAGAGATATGGTCCCAAACCAACCTGTTGGCATAGTAATAAGGGTTTTTCTTTTTCTGATTTTATTCTTTTGGAAGGGAAACTTATCTCAGGGACTAGGGTCATTGTCTTTACATGCCTAATTGTCCAGTGGTTTGAGCACTAGGGAAACCCGCTGACCTCCTTGTTAACAGGATACTGTGAAGTACAACATCCCAGGTCTTGTGTCCTGCCTCAGCTGGTGTGTGGAGAGTTTTTGGTTTCTGAGTCAGGATATAGGATGTTCAACATGGCATACCTTTATATTATAATTTTCAGTAAAATGTTTTCTTTTATTGAAGTGAATAATTAAAGTTGATTTTATGATTACTTGTAAATCATTGAAATAAGAAGCTCTACTGTGATATAAGCTTATTAACTTTGAAATGTTTTTTCCTACAGAAAAGTTATATCATTATTTATACAGTTATAGTCACTTTAAGAATTATTAGTAGACAAAAAACAGAACTCACAAAACAAACAAATTAGGGAATGATTTTCGCTTTATGAATGGAATAATGAAAATATCTCTTTGAATAGTAAGAACTCTATGATCTTTCCTTGATGTTGGAGGGCATTTTAGGAAAAAAAATACGTTAAAGCTTGTTAGTAGTAACTCGAATCAAGAGACAGGAAACCAGGTTTAGTGGAATCAGGAAGAATTTGGTTCAAGTCCTGCCTCTTATACAGTCACTGGGTGACCCTGGGTGCAACTCCATGAGAACTTGTAAATTGGCGAGGAAATGGTCTCAAATGAATTTAAATATTTTGAATTTCCTACATGGAAGAAAAATGTCAATAACAAAAATCCAATGGGAAAATGTGATTCAATGTAAAAAAAAATTAGTTATGCCAAATTTTCAAGGAAAAGATACATTGAATGTACTACCAAACTTAATTTATCCTAGGAAAACTACATTTTAAAATTTCTTTCCTGTCAAGTTTCTAATGAACCTCAACATTTTAAAAGTTCTTAGTCTATGCTGAATATTTTGATATTTAGTTTGATTTTATCACTATTTCTGTTTAACCTGTTTTAGTTAAGTATTTGGGAGAGCTTAATTTTATTTCATGGTTTGTCATATTGTCTTTTAGTTTGTTTCATCATAGATGCATTTTTTTCTTTATTTGTCTATAGTTTGTATTCTATCTTTTTGAAACTAATTTCTGAGCTGAGTGGGAAATATATGAAGTTTTCTCTTTTGCGACAAGCAGCAGATGTAAACCTTGAAATGCAGTCAAACACAGCAAAATGCAGTCAAACACAGCAAAAGGTTTCGGTAGGAAATATAGAACTAGTTATCTCATGACTAATATGCTTTTTTCCATACTGCCTAGGAGAGGTTGCATGCAAAATAACACTTGCTATCTCTTGTGTGGTGACCTTTGTATGGTTTATTTGTGATCCTGTGCAAAAAAAAAACCTATTTAGATGGAAATCACTGCTTTAACTCAATTGCCCTTTAAAATGCAATTGGCCTTTTATTTTTCGTAGGTTGAAGTTACATTATGCATCATATGAGCCAACTATAAGGGTGTTGCATGACAGGCACCATATTTTACTGAGGCAGAAAATGCTTACCTCCTTGGAAAGAGACAAAGCAGTTGGGCAGGTAACGAGATGATTAGTCAAAGCTACCACAAAACGATCTTCCTCTTCCCCCCACAACTTATTTTTGCAGAATTTAGGGAAAAACAAGCATTGTTGTATTCTCCAAGATATATTAAAATAATTTGTTCTGTTAACTGTGCCTTTATTAAAAAAAGAAATTGGAAGCTTTCTCACCAGTATCTTTTAGCCACAAAAATATATAGTTCCATTGGCATTTATTATATCTCTTAGCCTATAAAAGCAGAATTCATCAGAGCTATGTGTATATTTTTTCCATAAGCAGATGCTTTATATGACTTGTTAACACTAAGGGCTTGCATTGTATTATACTGTATGGTTTTAAAGAGCTTGAGATACATTATCTTCTTGTAAATGTGATTTCTAGCCATCCCTGCTGATGGCTGGTTTGACTTATTGTTTCTCTAACCCAGACTCAGTCTTCCTATCTCCCACATAGACTTAGGAGAATACCAGAGAGGCAATGTGGTCTAGATTAAAGAAGGCAAAGATCAGAGACTTGGGTGCCAGTGCCAGCCCTGCTGTTATCTAGCAGTGTAACCTTAGGAAGCCAGCTCAATGGAACCAACAATTGCTAAGTGTCTTTCAAGTGCAAGCAAGGTATTGGGGATGCAAAGATGAAAAACAATAAGGTCCCTGCCTTCAAGGAGCTTACGGTCTAATAGTAATAGGAAATGTGCACAAAAAAGTTTGCATATATTGGACAGCTCGGTGGCGCAGCGAATAGAGCACTGGCCCGGAAGTCAGGGTTCAAATCCGGCCTCAGACCAAACACTTGACACGTACTAGCTGTGTGACTTTGGGCAAGTCACTTAACCCCAACTGCCTCACCAAAAAAAACCAAAAAAACAAACAAAAAAAAAGTTTGTATATAAAAGGTAGAATGTAGTCAAAGGAAAGATACCGACAATGCTGACAAAACTGAGAAGGGAAAGAGGTTATTCTGCTTGAGGAGTCAGAACAGGCTTCATTAGTAAGAGGACAACTAAACTAGGCCTTGAAGAGACAGAAGGATTTTGACAGGATGAGATGAGTTGAGAGTGTACTGCAGAGACTGAAGGATGGCTGAGACAAAAAGTACTTGAAGGAAAAGTACTATGGAAAGGTTATTTGGAGCTGGAGAACAGATAGAGACTTTTAAGTTTCAGGTTAAAGAATTTCTGTTTTCTGCTGTAGGCCAGTAATTATCAAACTTTTTGGTCTTGGGACCCCTTTATACTCTTAAAAATTATTGAGGACCCCCCAAAGAGCTTTTCTTTACATAGATTGTATCTATTGATAATTCTTGTATTAGATATTGAAAGTCTTAATATTGTTTTAAAAATAGATTTGACTTCATAGACACCTGAAAGAGTCTTGAGATCCCCCAGGGGTCCCTGTATCATACTTTGAGAGTTATGCAGAAACAATTGGTTTCTGAGCAGGTGAGTCAAATTGTCAAACTTGTGCATTAGGAAAATTGGCAGCTGTATGAAGGTTAGACGGGAGAAAGGAGAAGAGTTGGGAGGTTGATGTAATAGTCTAGAGAAGAAGTAACAAAGTCCTGAAATAGGGCAGTGGAAGTTTTAGTGGAAAGGACAGATAAATGCAAGGGATATTGTGAAGGTAAAAATATCAGAAATTGGCAATCAGTTTTATATTGACAGTGAGGAAGAGGAAAGACTCAAAAGTGACTCTGAAATTTCAAGCCTGACGGGAATGATTCTGGAACAATTAACAGAAAAAGGAAGTTGGGAGGAGGGTCAGGTTTAAGGTGAGCAGGAGGATGTTATTTTAATTTTGGACATGTGGAATGAGATGTTGGTAGAACATCTTGGTAAATATATACAGAAGGCAGTTGGAAATGTGATACTTGCCCAGGGTCAAGATGAAATGTTTCCCATGTAGATTTGGGAGACATCTGCATCGAGGCAGCATAATTGAACCATAGGAATGGATGAGATCACTTAAGCATTTAACTTCTTGGTGTCTTAATTTCACTGTCACATGGGGATAATAACTTTTCTTCTTATCCTATGTCATAGTTTTTGAGAGGAAAAAAAAAGAGAAAATAGTTTGAGCTTTTCAAAAAAGTATTATATAAATATACTGTTATGATCATTGTTACCATTTTATTAAAACGACTGTTATCTTATTTCTATACTGCTCAGCCTGGTCTAGTTCTAGCCTAATTCTAGAAGTAAAGGTCTGGACCGCTCTAAGCTTAAAGCTCACTTGTTTTCTGGTCAAGTGGGCCACCAAAGTGCCAAGTTGGAGAATATTTCAAAGGAAGTCTAGGACAATCCCAGAACTAATTAAAGTTTTGTGTGTTGTTTTCATTTGGACTTGGAATGTGGTTGTAGTCCAAGATTCATAGGCTTCCTTTGGTATGCCCTGAAAGAAGAGTAAGGCATCATATTAGGCACAAAACATATGTCCTTTATGACAGCCCATGATGCTTTTTCTTCTTCTTTTTTTCTGATTGTAGCAGACTCTTTGGTCTACCTCTAGTTAAGACCTGCATTGCTGAAATTGAGTAAATTGCCATCATTGATTATTCTGTATTTTGTTTGCTGATGACTTTCAGTTCATATAACTAACTTTGCTATTTATTCATGATTCCAGTAAGTTTGTGAATGTATTTATTCAAATATTAGCTGTTAAGAATATGGCAATAGAAAATAAGTCCAGAACCATGAGAAGTATCCAATCTTCTTTCTCATCAGAAATGTGTTAGCCAGAAGGGGTGAACCTCCACTCCAAATCCCACCCCTCAAGCATTGAAGTGACTGTTCCTAAGAAAATTTTTGCTCTTGAGCTGAATAGCTCTTTGTGTCTTGGCATACCTCAGGTCCAATGACTCTGAAAACTTCCTTCTTGCCTTTCTGGCAGGAATCAGCCCTTTGTTTTTGTGAGACATATCTCAGGAAACTCCTAGATTGGCTTTAGCCAAAATGAAGGTTTTTCACCGTCTTCCCAGTGTCATGCCTGTAGTGCCACCAATATCTTCTCTTTTGTTCCTTGTGGACCCAATTTTTTTTCATAGGATTACATTCCTTAATTAATACTTGAAATCATTGGGAAAATATGATTCATTTTATAGAAATTTACTTTGAAGGCATTTTTAAAGGAACCACGTTTATTTTACTTAGAAACACTTGTATTGTTTATGGAACCTGAAAGTGACGTGGACATTATTGTCATCTCCCAGTGATAAAATTTTATGATTATATATGCTTTAAAAAAACAGAGGCCATAAATAATTCAAGATAGTTGATAATCCAGCAGTTTAATTTTTTCTTTTTACTGTGCATTTGTACTTATTTTTTCATATAGCCAAGTAATATGTTCTCAAAATTTATTCTCAACAAAATTAAGAAATTGGATCTTTATTATAAAATTTAAAAAGATAAGTAAGCAGTTCCTTTATCCCATTCTGATCTCTATTTCCTCCGTGGAACCCCGACCACATTGGGAATAAAGAATTCTCTTTTAGGACTGTTAGCACCAACCTGAACAAGCTTCTTTCATTCCTTCCCTGTAGCAAGGAATAGTTAAAGTTTTTGCATTTTAAGGCTTTTCTTTTTCAAGTATATTGAGAATAAAATCAAGAGTATAATATGTAAATAAGGAAAATAATTAAGCATAGTATACACAATACTATAGGCTGTCAATTGATTGTAAACAAGATTTGCTACATCCTTACAGATAAATTGTAGTGTTGATAATTTATCTCTTATAATTGGAAGTTTAATCAGAGCTTTAACTTATCATTTCTTTTATTCCTAATGATAGAAAAATTTGGCTTTAGAAAGGGATTTTGGATTTCATGATGACCAATGAATTTCTGATCCATGAGTCAGTAACTATCTGATGAAATACATTTGACTTCCAAAGATAGATAGAAAGCTTAGTAGTAGTTGTTGTTTTTAAAGTGCATTTTATGAAAACTAATCTATCCTTTGAATTTAATGACATTATAATCACCAGTAAAGAAAAAGGTTGCTAATGGCTGGTAGGATTGAATAAGGAGAAAGGATAGAATAAAATGGATCAAACTGTTGTCTTGGCACATCTCTCTATATACATTAGAGGAATGACATTTTTAAAGGTTTAATTTGTTAGAGAAAATCTAAGTATAATTTTGGGGTGGTTCAATCTTTGTTTCACCAACCAAAACAAATATTCTTTAATATGAAATATGTTTAAGTGAATAGAGAGCCTTTGTGGGCAGAACATCTAATGGAAAGTATTTATTAAATCTTGGATAAATCCTTGAATAGTAATGTTTGCCTTCTATCCCATAGATACATTACAAGACTGCATGAAGTAATTATATGTCAGTTTAAATCAGAAGAAACATCTTACAAAACAAAGTACATATTATGAATGTCCAGCGGTGTAATATAGTGGAAAAAGCACTGGGCTTAGAGTCAGAATACCTGGGTTCAAATCCTGGCCTGTGACTTTCAGTCATGCGAACATGAGAAGGGCACTTACCCTTTCTGAGTGTCAATTTCCTCATTTATGAAAAAGAGATAATTACTATTACAAGATTCCTCACAGGGTTGTTATATGTATTTAATGTGATAATGTTTTTACTTTGTAAGCTTTAAAGCACTAGATAAATGTAAGCTGTTATTAAAACTAGCAAAAGTTTTTGATTCATAAAATCATATAAGTTATTTTTAGTGTAGGCACTTTTATAAAGAATTCATTTTTCATGTCTTCAGATAATTAGTCCAAGAAAAGTAATTATCCTTCCATTAAAGTTCTACTCTGATATCATCATTGTGTGGAGATGACCTTGTTTTCTCAAAAGCTATGCCATATGAGTATGAACTGTAGCAGCCCCTACCAAAATAAAATCTAGACTTGGAAATGGGTCAGTTATATATTGTGTATCTGAAACTTGGAGAATCTCGTCATTATCATTATACCCATAAGGTGAGAGATGATTTAACTATCACAGCTCTCTAAGACCGTATACTCTGTTTTAGAGGGACTTAAATCAGTGGAAGGAGTACCCATATCAGTGTAATTATAGATCCTTGATGTTCTTAAGATAGATAAGCATTCCAGTCCATTTTGATACTTTATGATTAGAATGGGCCTATTTAAGTCATGTGTTTAATTTAATTGGTAATACAAGAAACACAACCTTACAATGTCTGTTTTATTCTTTAGATTATAGGACTTCAAACAACGTTAAGGAATTTGGAAACAGGACATAGTCTCCAGGTCCCTGAGATTAGAGGTAAAACAAATTTAGTAAACATATACCCAAACCGAAGTATATACACATGATAGAAATGTTTGTCATGGAATAAACAGCTTAATAAGTATAAAAATGAGAGCTAAGTAAGAAAATTTAGAGAAAGGTAGCTATTATCAGTTCTCTGGAGAGAAGAGGAGGGAATAGGGTTCAAGAGAGAGAGATGGGGTACTCTAAAATGTAAAAGCCCATTGAGGCCGGAGGTGTTTAAAAAACAAACAAATAACTGAAGAGCTATAGAAGGACCTCTCTGAGGAACTTGATTTTAAGGGAATATGAACCAAAAAATGGAAGAAGGAGTATGTAACCAAAAAAAGGAATACAAAAGAATGGCAAAAATCTGTAAAAAGAGTGTCAGGAGTGTTGAGGCTGAGAATGAACTGAGGCCTCCCCACAATGTGTGGGGAGCTGTGAAGATTACAAGGTAGAAGGTTGAGTTTAGATGAACTCTGGTTCCTTCCAGTTCTGAAGTTCAGTGATTCCACAGATTGTTGCATTAATGTGATTAGAATGGCATGATGATGCATTAATTATGACTCCTTCCATGAAATTGACTCTGAAATGTTGATTAATTTTATATTCAGACATTCACTTTAATCATGTGTTGCTTTGATATTCATAACTAAATTTGGAGAACCCTTTGTGCTGACTCTGTCCTTTAAAGATCTTATCAAAATTTGGCCAAAAGTATAAAATTCACATTTTACCTGAACAGAATGAAGGCATAATCTCAACCAATGCACAGAATAAGCATTTTCACTTTAGGAGTGACTTCCTTGCACATTCTGTTTGCCTCTTCTAGTATTAAGTCTTCAGGCTTCTTGTCTTTTATTTTATTGATAGTTTGATATGTTATCAGGGCTACCACCCAGTAGTAGAATTGTGTAAGGAACAAGTCTAAGGCCTTCATTACTGACAATGCTCTCCTTAACTCTGGCTGTGTACTTTTCTTATCTATTGTTTTAGGCTTTTTTAAAATTTTAGGCCAGGGAAAGAATAGAGACTGTTAAGATCATAGAAGTACTTTAGAGTGCTTGCTATCACTTCCATATCAAGGACAGGAGAAACTTTTAATGAATCAGAGCTATTTTAATAAAAGTTTTTAAATTATATGTTTATTCTTATAGGATATTTGGAAGAAATAAGAAAAATCCTAGGAGAAATTATATAATAGTGAATTATCATTAGTTATTTCGGTTTTTTTATACTTATTAGGTATAAGTATTGCCCTGAGCAGCAGTGCATCATAGTGGAGAAGAGGGTCAGCTTTGTAGTCAAGGAGAGTTCAATTTGAGTTCTACCTCTGATATCTTAATTGTGTGACTCTGGACAAGTCACTTGATTCTTCATTGGCCCAGGCAACTCTCAAAGACCATAAGGAACCCAATCTGCTTTGGTGTAAGAAGTTTCCATGTCAGGCATTCACCACAAAGATGAAATCACAGAACTTGACCAGAAAAAGCATCTTTCATCAATCTATGGAAAATTCCACAAATTATTGTGCAACTTAAAATACCAGTTAATATGAACTAAAGGCTAGCAAGTTAGGCAGAAATCTAATATTGACATATTTTATGTTTGCATAGATGAAGATTTAAAAAGGAATATATTGTCTTCTTTATCTACACTATGATTTTCCTTTGTGAAATACTCACAAACCACAGATTAAGTTTGATGCCTAAAAGTTTGTGAAATATGCTGCTATTTCTGTTGTTATTTTAAAGTCAGCTATTATTTAAGAAGATATGAAGTTTAATATATGGTGATGTGAAAGAGCAAAAGCTGCCTCCAAGAAACTTCATATAGACAATCATACTCTAAAATTGCATTTTATTATTTTTGGCATGTTAATGTATGAGGGAATATGAATGCAGTTTAAATCTTAGATTCGGGAATGATTTAGAAGAAATGTAAATTTAAAAAAGTCTGACTTGCAGGATTTACAAAGAAAAAAATCCTACCTACAATGCATTAATGCAGCACTTAAAACTATTAGTTTTGGCTTTTCATTTCTACATTATTTGTTGATAAGAATTGTGTTTGTGTATGTCAGATTTATATGATGAAATACTCAGTATTTGCTGAGAATTGTTTGTAAATTATTTTATACTTTTTGATAATGAAACAGTAAAATTTGTATTTATAAATTTCCTTGCCTCTTTACACAGGATTATTTTCATTCCTATTTCCTCCAGGTAGTTTAGTAGAAACAGTATCCATAGACAATTTTTTAAGGAAATTTAAAGGAGTTTAGCTTTTTAGTTACTGGAAACAGTTCACTGTTTGTTATTCATATTATGAAGTAACTATTGGCTAACTTCTTAGTCAGCCTTTTTCTGTTGAGGGCTCCATCATCATTCTAGTCAGCCAGCTTAACAAACTTGGAGTTATTCTTGACTCTTCTTTATTTTACCTCCCCTCATATTTCACCAATTGCCAAGTCTTGTCCCCTCCCTCAATATCTTTTCTTTCCATTCATAGGGTCTCTACTCTAATTCTGGCACTCATCAACTCTTGTCTTAATTGTATTATTGTTTGTCCTTCTTTTTCAAAGAGCACCAGTGACATCATGGGGTGATTCTTGACCTGAATCAGCCTCACTCTTTCTTTCCTGAGTCACTGAAGTCCAAGTGTAGGACAAAAGTCAAGATAATTGGCGATGGCCTGGGATGCAGTGGGTGACCTTGGTGTCTTTGATGCCTGACCAAGCTCTCAGTACTCTGCAGAGTCTGCTACAGCTGCCTCCATTGCTGTTGGAACAAATTGTTCTTATCTGCCCCATTCAGCCAGGGAAAGTCTTCACATGCTTGGGGTCTACCCCAACTCACTGACAAGTTTGAGCCCTGTCGGTTACCCTGATTGTATACTTAGCATTCAGTTCAGTTCAGTTCAAATTAATAAGCCTTCTTTGTAAGCCAGATATGGTACTAGGTGCTAAGGATACAGAGGCAAAGGGAAATGGTTCTTGCCCTTAAGAAGCTTACATTTTATTGTAAGGAAATAGCATGTGTACATGATAAGTAAACACAAAATATATAAAAAGCACTATTTTGGGAGAGGGCACTGTTTGAATATGAAGGACAGTTTATTAACAGTAGAATGAAATTTCCAGAGGGCAAAATCAGAGAGTGAGACAGGAACACCAGAGGAATAGAACTGATAATGGATGGAAATAGGGGAGAGTAGTTAGGAAAAAAGGAACTTCAACCTAGGCAGCCTGCCACTTGGATAACAGTCATTCTGAGTCAAGCTATAAAAATAGATTGGCATACTCTTTTCAGTAAAGAAGGCAAAGTTAATTTGATTATTAATCTCTGAGAAAGAAGTACATCTTGAAATTAGAGGAGTGGATGTCCTGTTCGTGGTCCTGCCTGACAATCAAGAATAATGAGGCCAATGAGGTTTTAGGGTCATGCTGATTATAAAGGGATGAAGTATGTTTTTATGGTACATGTTGTCACCCAGATTGACCCGGCCCTAGGTCTTATGCCAGTTTTTAATGGATTGTCATGGAGATCTCAGGAGAATATTTAGCATGGTTATTTGTGTGTAATAAAGACTTAATAAATGTTAACCTTAAAAGAAGTTGTAATTTCACTTTCTTTAAAGTTGTTCATTAATCCCTTTTTCATTATCTGAATTTTTCCCCGCATGTATATGATTGTACTGTTTATATTATTTTATAAACTTTAGCTTGGTCCTCATTGATTTTTGGCTGTCGTTTTAGTAATCTCATTTTTATTCCCTAATGTAATTGTTCCCATAGCAATTATTCTAGATTTTCTCCATAATCCCTTAAATCCTTTAATCCTAATGCCTCTCTCCCAGCTTTGCCTACTCAGCCCATCCTTCCCTAAAATGTGGAGGCAGTCTAGGATTATTTGTCTCATCTCCCCTTGAGAAATCACCAATCTCTTTGCAGCTCATGACCTTGTATAGAAAATGATGAACTTGGGCACTGCTAGTCACCCTTCTAATGCAAACATTCTGTGATTCTGGGCATAGAGGAAAAGAGCAAGCTGGATTTCAACATCATCCTTTTCAAACATCTTCTCTGGGTCAGCAAGAATTGTTTGAGGGAAGATCTTGGCCCTTCCCTTGAAGCTCCTGTATGGAGCTTCCATATCCAGTTATTTTTCTCTGATAACTTTGTTATGTCTTCTAGCCTATAGAAAGACACCATCAGCCACCAGAGCATGAGCATGTACAAGCTGCTTATTAGACTATGTCTAACCAAAGTGCTAGAGGTAAGAGCACCTGGTTAAGAGCTGTATTCTCTCTTTAGGAATACTTTAAAATGATATATTCTGCTTTCAATTATTAGTTTGGTATAGGAGAAATAATTTTCATTTTATAATTAAATTTGCTTTGGATTTAGGGTACAGAGTTTTCTTAATTATTAAAGAAGGATTGTTTTAGGTACCTTTGTATTTGGTTCTGTCTCCATGGCATACATTTCTCTCCAATTTAGATAGATGGCCACCATCTTAGTTCAGGTGCTTATTAGCTCTTGCCCAGACTTCTTCAGTAATTGCCTATTTGTATTCCCAGATTTGTATTCTCTTCTTTAATTATGATAAAATCATCTTCCTAAGGCAGATGTACATTTGGCATTCAAACAACATGGCTAGCTCATTGGAGTTGCACACTCTGCAGTAGAGTTTGAATTCTTGGTAATTCAGCTTGAGAAATGACCTTAGTGTCTGGTACCTTATCTTGCCAGGTGATCTCCACAATCTTCCTAAGACAATTAAAATGGAGGTGGTTCAGTTTTCTGGCATGGCACTGGTGTGCTGTCCAGATTTCACAGGCATACCACAATGAGGTCTGCACAACAGCTCTGTCGCTCTTCAGTTTGGTGGGCAGTCTAATACCTCTTCTCTTCCACACTTTCATTCAGAACTTCCCAGACACTGAGCTAGCAGGGGTAATGCATGTGTCAACCTTATCATCTATGTGTAGTACATCCCTGGAAAATATACTGCCACGGTAAGTGAACTTATCCATGGCATTCAAAATTTGTGCATTTGCTGTAACCGATGGTTCCATGTATACATGGTGGAGGGACAGCTGGTGGAGAACCTGTTTTCTTGGTGTTGTCAGGCTAAAATTAGCACACGCTGCAAAGAATGGAACCATTCCCTGTTGTTGCGTCTCAGCATCTCTCATCCTCAGAGAATACATTAAGTGCATAGTCCTCTGCGAACACAAAGTTGTGCACCAACTCTCTTTCTGCTTTAGTCTTAGCTAATAGCTTTGTCAAGTTAAATAATTTACCATTAGTGCAATAGATGACTTTGGTGCCATTTTCGTCCTCAATTGAAGGAGTGTGACAACATTGCTGAAAACATGTCTGACTCTTTGTACCCCATATGGGGTTTTCTTGACAGAGATACTGGAGTGGTTTGCCATTTCATTTTCCATCTCATTTTACAGATGATGAAACTGAGGCAAACAAGGTTAAGTAACTGCCCAGGATTATACAACTAGTAAGTGTTTGAGATAAGATTTGAACTGAGGAAGAGTCTTCTTGACTTCAGGCCCAGCACTCTTATCTACTTCACCACCTAGCTGCCATTTAAAATTAAAGTAAATTAAATTCTATGTAATTTGTAACCTTAGGAAGGTGGTACAAACTTAGTGTTTGGGAATCTTTATTATTTTGTCAAAACATATGTAATACGTATTCAAAAATATGTTTACAGTCAAAAGTTGTGCTTATCTGATGAAAAGGGAAAACATGTTGGTTCTTGCTACATTGTAGAAACTATTTAGAAGCAGTTGTTGTTAGAGTAAATTTTTTTTGTTACCTTGCCAATGCTGGAACAGTTCTGGGGTATGTGGTCTGAAGTGTCACTCTAGGGATTGTTTACTTTTATATCTGGCTTTTGTCAAGACTTGCTTTTTGGAATTGTATATGTTCATTGTGCATGTATAGTATATACATTGTCTAATACAGTAAACTGCCTAGTTCTTTTATAGCTTCAGCTGTCAATCTTCATCCTTCTATTCTAGGGTCCTGCAGCTTCTGGCAAGCATTCTAAAAAGTGAAACCAAAAGAAGTTTAGGGTAGCACTTGACACATGGCCTCAATCCTAGATTTATAGGTTTGCTTGTAGGACTGGGTTTTTCTTTCTCTATTGGCATCCAATTTCATTGACTGTTATTGTCTCCTATCTTCTTTTTTGGGAGATAATAGCAGAGGTCCATGCTACTGGATTTAGATGGTTTTCCTCGCCCACTAACAGACCATAGAAATAGTTATGAGAGATGAAGGGTATTTAACAAAACTCTACCATCACCTCAAGCAGCTGCCATGACTAGAGAGACCATGGCATTTACCTTTTCCAAGTCCACTGGCACCAGTTTAGCATAAGAATTGGAGGTGACAGTTAAGTATTCCCATTCATTGACAGCGTATAGATAGTTCTGAAGTCTCAGGAAGGAAAGTGGAATGTTACAGACTGTTTCCTTGTCAAATGACCCATCTCATATGAGGACTTTATCCTTCCTGGATCTTTAACCAGAAATGGCCTTGTGGGTGTGCAGCATCTACAAGTTGAGGTTGTGCCTGCCCCTAGACCTTTATATCATGAGACTGCTGCCATGATTACAGAAGGGGGCTCTGTTAAGGAGAAGCATCCAGATTTCTGCAGGGGTTTCAGTTGGTCTTTTTTTTTTTTTGATACTTCATGTCATAATGTCAGCACAGAGATGATTCACTTGGTCATGTTTTTAGCATTATAATCTCATCATCAATTGAAGCAGATGACAGAGCAAAACAGCAAAGAGAACGTGGTGAAATAAAGGGAAATCTTTTTTTCCAGTTTTAGCAGTTTATTTCCTATTGGTGCTATTCAATAATTATTAAGAAATGATTAGGAGATTTGATTGTATTTTAAATTATTCATTTTTCTTCCCTTGTTCTCGTGTTTAGATCTCATATAAAAATAATATCCCATTCCTATGTGTTAAATACTTATTTCTCTTTTCTCTTTTCTGTTTCCTCCCCATTTTTCTCTCTTGTTTTCACATCTAGGGTTGACAGTAGCCATTTCTCTCCTTTGTATTCCTTAAGTCTTGTGGTCTATTAAATAATTAGGTAGAATCTTTTTTTTTTTTTTACTATTATTTATTTCATCATCATGTTGGGCTGGTATTATTTTTCTGTTAGAAGCAGCTTTATTTCAGAAGAGGAAAAATAATCATACATAAATAAAATTGTTTTATTTTATAGTAGGTCACAGATGTGACAGAGAAGATAAGCCAGAAGGTCCGACCCAGAAAGCTATTCGTGAAGCCAGGGAACAAGCCAGACCTAAAATAAAACTGAAATCCAATACAAAGGTATGAACTTTATTTCGATGCTTCACATTTAATCCAGTAACAAGTTATAAATTGATGTTTAGATTTATAGAATAACTTAATAATTGAATTTAAAAGACCTTTTAAAAAGGTAGATGAAAGGAAGAGGTATAATTATGGAAAGCATTACTATCCAGTAATAAGATTGATTTTTATTTATGGGATCAATTTCATTTATAGTCTCAGATTCTTTACAAAGTGATAATATCTATATTTTCATATTTTCAATTAAATTGCTTAATACTTCAATTACTTTGGGAACAAAGATCCTTTATATGAAGTCCACCATGCTAAAAAAAAAAACCTAACAAATGAAGCAAAATTCCATAAATCATGCTAAGCATTGGCTGTTGGACAAAATGATTTTGTGGACAGGTTCTTATTATTTCAGCAAATTTGAAAGAAAACAGGGCTGACACTGGCCAAAATTGTGAAGTCTTCAAAGATTGTCTTCTGTGGCTCCAGACTGCCTCCATTTCTATCCTTTTTGATGGCAAACTCTCCTCCCATTTCATGTTCCGTTGGCTGCATACAGACTTCAATTTTCATCCTTTAAAAACAGAAAGGATCTGATTTCAGCGATTTACATATATTGATTGAGTGACTAATTGCAATTCAACTGAAACTCATGTAATCATACAGTGTTATAATTCTACACTAATGTTACATCAATCAAGCATTTCCACTTAAAATCATTTGTATCTATATGGAATGAAAAGCTCTTTGTCTCCTTAAAATAATTTCTGTTATTCTTACTGAGGTAATAATTTTTTTGTGGGGTGGAGGGTGGTAGAATGCAAGGGTTCCCATTAAATAATACTAAGCCTATTCTGTTGACTCTGAAGTTAAACCTGATTGTATTTTTAGACTGACAAAGTATTGAAGGATATGTGAGAATGAAACAATGGGCATCCGCCATACATGCAGTGATAGTGATATCCTGTCTGTAATTTTCCCTACTATTTGTAACTTCAGTGTTGCTGTCTGGTATCTCTTAGATGCCTCAGCATGGTCTTCTTCTGTATTTTTCTCCACCACTGCCACCAGACTGGGCTTTGCCTGTGAGTTTACTCTGTGTTTTCCATTAACTCACCTAGAAATAGAAATGCATTTTCAAAAATGGTTTTTACCAGTTATTTAGAGAAAAAGGATAAAAGTACAAAACAAATTCATTGGAAAAAAATACTGAATTATTGGGTTCATGGGCGCTTACCCTATGATAATTTTCTGACCATAAAATAACCTCCACAGACTTGTATTCAGCTGGTCCTCACTTCCCTCTTACTAGAAACTAGCATTGGTGAAACTGCCATCATAACTGGAAAGTAAATTTATACTACATTAGAAAGCCATCAACCATACCCTCAAATGGATAGGACATTTCTAGAATACAGATCTTACTCAAAAAAAAAAAAACAACTTGAGGGGTCTCTTATTTACTTTATTTTATTTATTTATGATAAAATGCAAAATCCTTATTTCTACATTTAAAGCCCCCCCCCCCACCACACACCCACATTCTGGCTCCCAACTAACTTTCTAAGCTTATTCCATATTACTTCGCTTTGTTACTCTTTCTTCCAGCCAAACCAGCCAGCTAGCAGCTGTTCAATATATTGAGCAT
This sequence comes from Vombatus ursinus, assembly GCF_900497805.2. Taxonomy (NCBI): domain Eukaryota; kingdom Metazoa; phylum Chordata; class Mammalia; order Diprotodontia; family Vombatidae; genus Vombatus; species Vombatus ursinus. The sequence continues at coordinate 11,510,229 of NW_020954580.1, read as the reverse complement.
TTCACATTTTGCCTCTGGGTTTTTTTGTACAAGAGGTTTCTCCGTGTCTGAGATAGACTTTCCCTCTCTCTCTAATCTAGTAGTATCTTGGAGCCAGTTCAAACTGGTGTGGAAGAACTGGTTATTAAATGTTTACATTTGATGGGTCAGCAAAGACTATAAAGCAGGGCTTGGTTTGTTCTTTCACTGAAAAATTGAGGCCATTCACTGAGAACTCCTCCCCCTTCCTGCCTCCTCACTTCACACCATTTGTATGAAATGGAAATACTCATTTTACAAATAGCACCTGCTTCTTAGGGTTGTTGTGAGAATCAAATGACATAACATATCTTAACCTTAAAGTACTGTGGTCAATGCTATTATTGTTGTTTTTTTTATTCAGAAATCCCCCACTTCCTCCTTTACTTCTGGTCTCAGATGAAGAAGTGACCTTTTTCTTTGCCAAGACCAACCCTTCTACATGTTGCCTTGGTCCCATACTCTCTTATCATTTTTAGCAGATTTCCCCAATATCATCCCCACTTTCGTTTATCTCCAAACTTTCTCTGTTTAATGGCTCCTTACCTGATGCCTACAAACACATCCATGTCTCCCTTATTCTTTAAAACAAACAAAAGACCCAAAATTGAAACCAACAAGCAAATAAACAAAACAAAAAAACCAATCCTCACTTGATCCTATCATTCCCAGTAGCTATTGTTTTATATCTCTTCAATCCATTTCCTTTAAGCTCCTTGAGACAGCTAGCTATAATAGATGCCTCCACTTCCTCTCCTCTTGCTTTCTTCTGAATCCTTCAAAATCTGAATATCTTCATTCACATTAAACAACCTTCTCCAAAATTTGTTGTTGTTGTTCTTATTCATTCAGTCCTGCGCCTTTCTTTGTGACCCTGTGGACCATAGCACTCCAGGTTCCTCTGTCCTCCGCTCTCTCTTGAAGTCTGTCCAAATTCATGTTTGTTGTTTCCATGATATGGTCAAGCCATCTCATTGTCTGCTGGCCCCTTTTCCTTTTGTCTTCAGTTTTTCTCAACATCAAGGTCTTTTCTAATGAGTCCTGTCTTCTCATTATGTGGGCAAAGTATTTAAGCCTCAGTGTCAGTATTTAACTTTCCAGTGAATAACCTGAATTAATTTCTTTAAGTATTGACTGAATTGATCTCCTTGCTCCCTAGGGGACTCTCAAAAAATATTCTCCAGCAGCACAATTCAAAGTATCAATTCTGTGGTTCTCGGCTTTCCTTACAGTCTAGCTCTCACAGTTATACATTGCTACTGGAAAAACCGTAGCTTTTACTATACAAACCTTTTTCAGTAAGGTAATCTCTTCTTTTTAGTATGCTGTCCAGATTTGTCATAGCTTTCTTTACAAGGAGCAATAGTCTTTTAATTTTAATTTCACTTAAATAAACTGCAGTTGCCATCAGCGGTGATGTTTGAGTCCAAGAATATAAAATCCATTTCTTCTCCCTCTGTTTGCCAGGAAGTGATTGGACCAGTTGCCAGGATCTTAGTTTTTATTTTTTATTTTTTTTATGTTAAGCGTCAAGCCAGCTTTTGTACTGACCTCCTTTACCCTCATCAAGAGTCTTCTTAATTCTTCTTCACCTCGTACCATTAATGGTATTGTCTGCTTATCTGAAATTGTTGATATTTCTCCCAGCAACCTTAATTCCAGCTTTTGATTCATCCAGCCTGGCATTTCACATGATGTACTCTGCATATAAGTTAAATAAATAAGGCGATAACATATAGTCTTTTTCAATCTTCAACCAGTCAGTTGTTACTTGTTCATTTCTAACTGTTGTTCTAACTGAATACTGGTTCCTCAGGAGACAAGTAAGATGATCTGGTAATCCCTTCTCTTTGAGAACTTGCCACATTTTGTTGTGATCCACATAGTCTCTTGTAGTCAATGAAGCAAAAGTAGATGTTTTTCTGGAACTCCTTTACTCTTTCCATAATCCAGTGAATATTGTCAATTTGGTCTCTAGTCCTTCTGCCTCTTCGAAAACCAGTCTGCTCTTCTGATAATTATTGATTCACATATTGCTGAAGCCTAGCTTGTAGAATCTTAATTATAATCTTGCCAGCATGTGAAATGAGCACCATTGTTCAGTAATTTGAATATTTCTTGGCATTGCCCTTCTTTAGGATTGAGATGTAAAACTGATCTTTTCCAATTCAGTGGACACTATTGAGTATTCCAAATTTGCTGGCATATTGAACACAGCACATTAACAGTATCATCTTTTAGGGTTTTAAATAGCTTACCTGGAATTTCATCACCTCCACTAGCCTTATTGTTAACACTGCTTTCTAATGCCCTCTTGACATCATTCTCTAGGATGTCTGGCCCTAGATCAATAAGTATTGTCATAGTTATCATTGATGTTAAGATCTTTTCTCTTCGAAGTTACCAATGGTCTATTAATTGCCAAATTTAATGGTCTTTTCGAATCCTCATCCTTCTTGATTTCTAGCATTTGACACTATTAAGACACCCTGTTCTCCTGGTCATTCTTCCCTTTCTAGGTTTTCATGACACTTCTCTGTCCTGGTTTCTTCTTGTCTACTCAGCCACTCCTTTCTGAGTCTCCTACGCTGGCTTTTCATCACACCTGCTTGTGAGTCTCTTTTCTGTCTGTGCTAGCTGAGTTGCTGATAGCATCAGCTACCATGGGCTCAATTGTATTATCTGTGCAGATTGTTCCAAAGTATGTATGTATGTCTACATGCACACACATATATCCCTCTATTATATATATATATATATAATATGCACATGTATATGTACATATATATTTATATATGCACATATCTATATCTGTGTCTGTCTATATCCATATTCACATCTATCTCCAGCCCTATTCTTTCTCTTTAGCTCCAGTTCTATGTCATCCACTGCCTTTTGGATATCTTGAACTGGATATCCTGCAGGCATATCAAACTTAACATTATCCAAAAGATAACTCATTTTCTTTTCTCCAAACCCTCTCATTTTCCCAGCTTTTTCTGTTACTGTTTAGAGTGCCACTACTTTCCCAATCAGCCAGTCCAACAATTTTGATATCATGCCCAACTTCTCATGCTTATCCCACATATCTAATCTGTTGTCAGATCTCCTTGTTTCTATTTTCACAACAGCTCTTCTATATGTCCTCTTCTTTCCACTCATATAATCACCCCTTTACTATTGGGCCTAATCACCTCTCGGCTGAACTATTGTAATAGCCTTCTGATTGGTCTCTCTGCCTCAAGTCTTTGATCCTCCACTTAGTTGGCAAGGGAATTTTTCTAAAGCACAGACTGATCATGTCACTTCCTCCTCCTTAGTGACCTCCAGTGGTTCTCTGTGACCTCCAGGACCAAATATTTGGCATTTAAGCCCTTCACACGTGACCCTTTCTTCCTAGGCTAGTCATTTTTACTCTACCCCACTCTGTGCACTCTGTGACCCAGTTGTGCTGGCCTCCTTGCTGTTCCTCAAATACAACCCTCTATCTCCTCTCATTGTTTCTTTGCACTGGCTGATCGCCATGCTGGTGCTGCTACTGTACCCTTCACCTTAACCTCTCAGATCCCTTCCCCTTTCAAATCATCTCCTATCTACTCTAGATACCTTGTATGTACCTGGTTATTTATTTGTTTGTTTCCCTCATTAGAATATGAGCTCCTTGAGGGCAGGGACCATATTTTTGCCTTTCTTTGTATCCCCAGAGTTTAGCACAGTATGTTGGAGAATGGTTGTGTTTTTCCTAAGTGTATGCAGCTTGTTAGTGATTGAGCTAGCTTTGGAACCCAATTTACTTCCCATTTTACTATAGTCCACCGCTACAGGCTTCTTATTTAACTCTTCTCCCTTCTCATCTCTATGGTCCCCAACCCAAACTTGAGATCAGCTCTTTCCATACTGTTTTGGATTCCCTTTTATTAACAGAAAAGTTGTGCTAACACTCATCTGCCTTTGTCACCTTTCAGTGCATGTAGTCATTTCTCTCTGCAGTTGTACTGACAAACTAAACTAAATAGCTGTAAAGAATCTCATGATTATGGGATAGAGTTGAGTTTATTTGATAACTTTGAAAAATTAGTGATTTAATTAGTGTGAGCATTTAGTCCTTATTCTCTTTTAAGGGTTAGCTCAGATACCTTTTCCTAATTGAGGCTTTTCCTTCAAGTTATCAGGGTGCTCAGTCTCCTAAAATTACTTTGCTCATACTTTGTATTTATTTTTCTGTGTACATGCAACTCCCCATCCCCACTCCCAGGAGAATGTAAGTTACTTGAGGGAGAGACTAGTGTGCTTTTGCCTTTGCAATCCTCAGGGTGTAGCACAGTGCCTCACACAAAATGGATGCTTAATCAGTGTGTCCACTTTGTTGGATTGAAAACTCAGGGCCACTCCCGTGCTGTAAGGAAGTAATCATTGAAATAGGTCTTTTATAAAGTACAAAGTGAATAGAAGATAAAACTAGGGAAAGAAAAGTATATAAAATTCGTGAGTAGGTTATAGTATATTTTGGGGAAGAAATAAAAGAAATCTAATAGTTATCACAGCATGTTTAAATTTAACTTAGGTAGATATGAAGCTAGATAGATGGATAGGTGAATAGACAGACAGATAGACAAACAGTAGATAGATAGATAGATAGATAGATAGAACATTTATTACACAGTTACTGTGTGCCAGGACTGTGTTAAGCCTCTGGGGATTAAAAAGACAAACAAGTGAGATAGCCCCTGCCGTTAAGGAGCTTACAGTCTAATGGGTGACGACAACACATAATAGGGAACCAGAAAGGAAAGGAGGATTGTACATAGCGGCATTGTGTGGTGATGGCAGGAACTTGTGTGGCAGCCTGGGTCTGGGCAAAATAAGGCAAAAGTTCACCTATCTTGTCCTGCCATCCCAGGGGTAGGAGTGGGGTAGGTTGCGAAGAGTGCTAATAATGGCTAGAGTTCAGGCAGCATAGTAGAGAGATGGTCAGAAAGGCTGGTTATTAGTCTTAAAATTATTTCATAGCTGAAATTTAGTTTAATTTAAACTAAAATAGATCATATTTATAATTTATAATAATAATGATGTGAGCAGAAAGAATTCTATGAGAAAAACAGACTTTCTGAAATCAAGAACTTTTTGTTTTATGCCCCCATTCTATAACAACACAGACAATATTCATACTATTTTATTTAAGGATGTTTAATTCTTAGTTTGCCAATGTTAGTAATAATCCTTTAATATATATTTGAACTGATGCCAAAGGACAGATGAGTTAACTTAAAAACTTTCAGTCTAGTAAGTTTATAGTCAAGATTTGATAATATAATTGTCTTTTTTAGGAGTAGACTTTTATTACTTTTTTGTTGTTATTAATTTTCACAAGTTTGAGGTGAGATATTCACCTGAGTCAAGGATTATCATCATCATTCTTCTTCTTCTTCTTGGTTTCATGTTGTCAATTTTGTGGGCGTTCTGTTTCTGGCAATTATTTATAATGGGATACCATTTCACTGGTAAAGTCATAAGATTTATAGTACCTTTAAAGCTCTTTTGAAATGAGGGAGCATGGTATATTGGGAAGTGGATTCGATTTGGAGTCAAAAGGCCTAGATTCTAATTTATTTTGATAGTTACTAGTGCTTCACACAGGGCCTGGCATATAGTACGTACTTAATGCTTCTTGACTGAATGATTGAATGGATCACTTTGGGTAAGTTAGTTAACTTCTCTCTAGGTCTGTTTCTTCTTTGTAAAATGAGAGGATTGGCCTAGATTACCACAAATGTCCAGTCCAGATCTCTAAGGACCCTTCTGATTCTAGAGCCATGATAGATCCTATGGCACAAAGTAGAGCTTTGAAGCAAAGCTTTTTTGCCAACTTTGGGCGTGTTTACTCTTACATTCAAGAAGGTGTTAACGCTTTGTTTTCCAGTGTTTGGAAAGCATGTGATCTACCTCACATTCTCCTTTGAGCTTATTCCTGAACATAGAAATGGACACCAAGGATGGCCATTTGACTGCCCTTTCTGCAGCTTACTTTGTCTAGGGGAAAAGCCTATTCTCACTTTGTAAGTCTAAATGTATATATTGTATGCATATATTACAAAGAGGTATATACTAAAAAGATGTAACAAGAACCAAAGTGAAGAAGGTCCTTCTGAACTGGATCCTACTCTTGCCTGTGTAATTCAGTCCCTGGGAAGAGAGAGCTTAGACTTAAAAGTAGACAATAGTGACAAACAATCTTTCCACTACTACCTTCTCTTGTAGATGTGTCACGGCCAATGGATGAAAACACTACCTTGCTTGTAGGAAATGGTGCCTTAGCTCTTTGGACAATCCACTTGTGAGCTAGGTTGAACTGATTGCTGTTCAGGGCTGGCTGCCTTCCAAATTTAGCCACTGGATCACTTGTGTCTCTTCTGACTCTGAGATATCACACAGTTAAAGGAAAGAAGACGCAAACAAGAGGCAGCTTAATCTCATGCAGGCTGACTTAGGAGGCCATGTGTTCATCGGCCTACTTGATGGCAGTGGGTGATTGGGGAAACACACGTTGCCACCCCCACCCTACCTCACTGATCCTTACACCTTGTGGATGCAGCAGGAAGGAAGCTTGTTTTGGCTAGTTAGTGCCTTTTGTATACATATGCAGTTTTTGCTCAGCAGCCAAACTACTTTTCTTCACCCCTCAGTAAACAGACAGGAAGTAGTCTCAGAATACTTGTGTATGCTCTCAGCCAGAAAAAAGGGCCTTTCCATTTCATATAATCAGATATTTCTAGAATTAGGCTTACAAAATCTTTGTAGTGGATTTAGAGTTAGGTGACATGAGTTTAAGACCTGACTGCTCTTACTAGCTGTATAACTTTGGGCAAGTCATTTAAGGCCTCTGAACCTGTTTCCTCATCTGTAAAGTAGAACTAATCATATTCTGCCTATCTCTCAGGATCAAATATTGAGAGGAACAAATGTGATTGTGTGTATGTTTGTGCATAAAATATACTTGATAAATGGTACATTATGTCAATGTGGAAAATACCATGTTTTAGATGGCAAAATTATTGTAGCTCTGCTATAATATAATTACTTTTTCCTGTGTTATTAGTCCTAGCAATTAATTTTTATGAATTGTGATAATTTTAAATAAGTTAATATATATGTATATAAGCAAAAGTAGGAAATCCTCATATTTGTTTCTGACTCCCAAAATATAGCAAAGAAAAATGGAATACGGCATAGTCTATCCTGAAGATTCCTATTAATAGTCAATCTTCCCCAGTGATGGGAAATGAACTTCATTGTGAAGCAGATACAAAACTTTGAGGCTGAATCTGAGATATTCTATTACCATATCATCTTCTTTTGCATGCATTTTGGGTCCTGACTCTTAAGCAGTAGCAATACAGGACCTTCTGATTATGGACCATATAACAAACCCAGCCTCATTTGTAAAATGGGAAATAATAACATTTATAATACTTTAATCACATGTTTGAGGTTCAAATAATAATTTACATGAAGTACTTTCTTAACTTTAAAACACTATGTAAATATCAATTATTATTATTACTTGAGTTCTTAACTTCCATTCTCCCCAGCAGCCACAGCTATATGCATCAGTGCAGATAAGAAGACGAAATTTTAGATTACCACAGCTGGGGTGCTACAAGCTTCTCTTACGGGCCATGTCCTTAGCCCCACTTATGCTGTACTCTCATACTCAAGGATTGAGCTGGGGGCTGGTTTGACCAGATTAAGCCAAATTTAATAAGGCAAAGAGTACTTTCTAGACATTAAAGACAGTTTGTAAGAATATGGGAGTTGGAACATTGAGGTAGGGAAACAAGTACTTGCACATTGTGACTGGAATGTAGAGTAGTATTATGAAATGTCTGGGACAATCGGTGTTCAAGCCGTGTTATTGAAGGCTTTAAAAGTCCAGCTAAAGCATTTGTATTTTATCCTATGTGGAACCACTGACTGTTTCTGACGTGATAGGGAGACTATTTGGCAGCTGTATGGAGAATGAATTGTGGAAGGGAAAGAATAGATGGGAATACTAAGTAGGAGACTATAACTGCATTCAAATTTTAAATACTAAACATATTTTTACTAGTTGTTAGAAGCCTACCTGCATAACTATCTTTGTCATTATTTTAGATAACATTGGATAAATTCTTCTCTTTTGATTTGGGGAAGGGAGTGTAACATGTTATGGGCAGCTAGGTGGTGCAGTGGATAGAATGCCAGGTCTGGAGTTAGGAAGACCTAAGTTCAAATCTGGCCTCACACACTTACTAGCTGTATAACATTGGATAAATCACTTAACCTTGTTTGCCTCAGTTTCCTCATCTGTAAAATGAACTGGAAAAGGAAATGGCAAACCACTATGGTATCTTTGCCACAAAAACCTCACATGGGGTCACAAAGAGTTAGACACAAGCGAAACTGAACAAGTAACAGCCCCCAATTTCAGTCCAGATACTTTTCTAACAGTAGGTCTGAGAAAAGAGGATAGATACTTCTAAACACTTTAATTAGGTTGGAGAGATGGCCATTCCTTCAAAGATAGGGCAAAATCTTCTTGCCTTTCTGATAATCTTTTAAAATGTCTATCCCAAGGTACTTTGGTATTCCCATACTGGCATGGCTTGATTTGAAATATGGATATGGATATTTTGGCCTTCAACCATCAGGAGTTGCTTGAATGAAGCAATAGAGAAGCCAACGGGGGAAATTACTTAACTGAATTCTTTTACATGTAATCTGTCAAAATTAAAAAAAAATGTGAAAAGAATATCATAAAATGCATTCAAGAACTTCATCTCTTCCAGTGGGACCATGGGATGTTATCTCTTATTAATCTGGGAATGGAAAAAGGAATGATGGTGCCCGCCTGTCCTCTCCACAGCCCAATCTCCCAATTTCTTTCTCTCTCTCTCTGTCTTTTTTCCTACATCCTCTCCCCTCTCCTCATCTCCTCTCTTGACACATGTCCCTCTGCTCTAATATTTAGCAGGGTCTATTCCATGCTACTATTAATAAATGCTTGTTAAGGATTGAGTTAAGAGGCAGAGCCAAGATGTCAGAGTAAAAGCAATGACTTGCTTGAGCTCTCTCCCAGACCCCTACCTGTGAAAATGATTCCAAACAAATTCTAGAGCAGCAGAACCCACAAAAAGACAGAGTGAAATAAATTTCCAGCCCAAAACAACCTGGATGGTTGATAGGAAAGGTCTGTTATGCTAGGCAGGGAGAGGAGCGCAGTGTGGGCTGCACAGGCAAAGATGGCCCCCAACAAACCCTGAGCAGGCCTCGAGAGACTGAATCACAGGAAGCTGTGGTGGTTTCCTGACTTCTCAACCCACAAATGACAATGACAAATTAGAAGGTCGGTGGGAAGGGTGTCAGACTTGGGTGAGAAAGGAGCCCAGTCTGGCCACAGCCCTGGCGCAGCCACTGGGAGGTGGCCACAGTGGCAGTGGCTGCTTCCAGAGCTCTTGGCCCACAGACAGTGGGGGGATCAAATGGCTGATCAGAAAGGGATTGCAGGGATCTCTTTGCTGGCGCTGAGGCAGGATTCTCTTGCTTTGCCTGTGCTTGGATCTGGGTCTCAGTCCTGGGTGGTGGTCTAGGGGTGAGGAGGAGTGGCATGGTAGAGCCTCTGGCTGGTGGAAAGGTAATTCTCCTCACAGTTCAAGGCAGAAGAGAGTGCTTGTCATAGATCAGACCATAGGCCAGGAAAGGAGTAAACACCTCCCCTTTCATCATACCACCTTGGAAGAACTGAAAATTTACAGGTCCCTAGAAGTATCTCTGAAAACAGCTGCCAAAAACACTGTAACTTGGGACAATACACCCTCCATACTGGAAACAGGGCCCTACCTTAATAAAGAATTTAAAAGTCAAGTAATTGGCTGGGAACATGAGCAAACAGCAGAAAAGAAAACCTCAGACTATAGAATCTTACTTTGGTGACAAAGAAGATCAAAACATATGACCAGAACACAACAAAGTCAAAGCTCCTACATCCATAACCTCCAAGAAAAAGTATGAATTGTTCTCAGGCCATAGAAAAGCTCAGAAAGGATTTTGGAAAGCAAGTAAGAGAAGTAAAGGAAAAAGTGAGAAGAGAAATGAGAGTGATGCAAGAAAATAATGAAGAATGAGTCAATAGCTTGCTAAAGGAGACTCAAAAAATACTGAAGTAAATAACACCTTAAAAAATAGCCCAACCCAAATGGCAAAAGAGGTCCAAAAAGCCTTCACAAGCAGAATTGACCAAATGGAAAAGGAGATCCAAAATATCACTGAAGAAAATAATTCCTTAAAAATTAGAATGGAGCAAATGGAAGCTAATGATTCTATGAGAAATCAAGAAATTATAAAACAAAACCAAAAGAATGAAAAAGTAGAAGAGAATGTGAAATATCCCATTGGGAAAATAACTGACCTGGAAAATAGATCCAGGAGAGATATTTTAAAAATTATTGGACTACCTGAAAGCCATGATCAAAAAAAGAGCCTAAACATCATCTTTCAAGAAATTATCAAGGAAAACTGCCCTAATCTTCTAGAACCAGAGTATAAAATAGAAATGGAAAGAATCTACAGATCACCTCCTGAAAGAAATCCCCAAAGTAAAACTCCTAGGAATATTGTAGCCAAATTCCAGAGTTCCCAGGTCAAGGAGAAAATATTGCAAACAACCAGAAAGAAACAATTCAAGTATTGTGGAAACATAATCAGGATAACCCAAGATTTAGCAGCTTCTACATTAAGGGATTGGAGGGCTTGAGATACGATATTCCAGAGGTCAAAAGCACTTAGATTAAAACCAAGAATCACCTACCTAGCAAAACTGAGTATAATCCTTCAGGGGAAAAAATGGACATTCAGTGAAATAGGGGACTTTCAGGCATTCTTGATAAAAAGACCAGAGCTGAATAGAAAATTTAACTTTCGAACACAAGACTCAAGAAGCATGAAAAGATAAACAGGAAAGAGAAATCATAAGGGACTTATTAAAGTTGAACTGTTTACATTCCTACATGGAAAGATGATATTTGAAATTCATGAGACCTTTCTCAGTATTAGGATAGTTGGAGGGAATACACACACACACACACACCCACACACACATATGTGTATGTATGTATGTATGTATGGCACAGGGTGAGTTGAATATGAAGGAATGATATCTAAAAAGTAAAATTAAAGGGTGAGAGAGGATTGTGCTGGGAGAAGGAGAAAGGGATAGGTAGAATGGGATAAATTATCTCACATAAAAGAGGCAAGAAAAACCTTTTACAATGGAGGGGAAGAGGGGGGAGGTGAGAGGGAATGAATGAATCTTACTCTCATTGGATTTGACTTAAGGAGGGAATAACATACACACTTAATTGGGTATGGAAATCTATCTTATGCTACAGGAAAATAGGGGGAAAGGGAATAAGGGAGGGGGGATGATAGAAGGGAAGGCAGATTGGGGGAGGGGGTAATCAGAAAGCAAACACTTGAGGAAGGATAGGGTCAAAAAAGAGAACAGAAAAAATGGGGGGGCAGGATAGGAAGGAGGGAAACAGTCTTTTACAATGTGACTATTATGGAAGTGTTTTGCATAGCTACACATGTGTAATCTATATCACTTTGCTTGTCTTCTCAATGAGGGAGGGTGGGGAAGGAAGAAGGGGAACATTTGGAACTCAAAGTTTTAAAAATGAATGTGAAAAGAATTGTTTTCACATGCAACTGGGAAATAAAATATACAGGCAATGGGGTATAGAAATCTATACTGCCCTACAGGAAAATAGAAGGGGAAGGGGATAAGAAAAGGTGAGAGGAGATAGAAGGGAGGGTAGATTAGGGGAAGCAGTATTCAAAATGCATACCATCTTGGGGTTGGGAGAAGGGAGAAAATTTAGAACTCAAAATCTTGTGGAAGTGAATGTTGAAAAGTAAAAATAAATTAATAAAAAAATAAAAGCTTGGTGACTACCTCTTTCTCCCTCTCCTTTTAGTTAGCTGTCTTTCTACTCTTTTTACCAGCGTGAATCAGTTTCTAGACTTGACTTCTGTGTTGTGAAGTTAGTCAGTAGGGTGTCTGTGTATTATAAACCCTGGTTCCACCCAGGAGAGGGAGTAGTCATAGAGCCTTCTGTGGTGGTTCTTGGTATCCAGACCTGAAGTGGAAGTGCGTGACTGGTCAAGATACTAAGGCCAGGACAAAAAACTGTTAAACATCAGTGGATGTTTTGTAGCGAGAAACTGGTTTGTTTATTAAACCAGTTTACAAGTCATTAAGCTCTGGTTGAGAAAGACAAAATAAATTTGAATTTAATTACCAGATCTAAGACCAAGAAGAATAGATGTATAGAATAGTCAGTCAGTCAGCAAGTATTTATTAATCACTTACAGTGGGCCAAAGTGTGTTAAGCATTGTGAATACAAAGAAAGGGGAAAAAAACAAACAAAAGCAAAAACAACAACAAAAACAGTCCCTGCTCTCAAGGGGCTCAACATGCAAAAGACTATGTACAAACAATATATATTCAGGATAAACCGGAGATAATCAACAGGCAAAGCATTAGCATTAAGGAGGAACAGGAAAAGCTTCTTGAGAAGGTATGATTTTAACTGAGACTTGAAAGGAGTCAGGAGGTGAAGCTGAAGAGGCAGATAACTCCAGGCATGGGGGCCAGCCACTGAAAATACCTTGTCTTATGGGAGGAATAGCAGAGGGGCCATTGTCATTAACTTGTACAATATGAGGATGGAAGTAATGTTGAAAGGGAAGAAGGGCTCAGATTTTGAAGGACTGTGAATGCCAAATGGAGGATTCTATATATGTTTTTGAAGGCAATAGGAAGCCACTGGAGTTTATTGGGGTGACACAGTCAGACTTATGCTTTAGGAAGATCAATTCGACTGCTGAGTAGAAGATAGACTGGAGTGGAGAAGACCTTGAGCAATGGAGACCGATCAGAAGCCTATTGCACTAGTGCAGACACGATGAGGACCTGCATCGGGGGGAATAGAAACAATGAGCTGAGTTTGCTCAGTTCATTAGCAACTGGTGCTATGCTTTTCTGAATTTCTTTCTGCATGAGCAGCCCTTTGGAGATTCTGGACACTTACCTAGTGAAGTGCACCTGCTAATAGTGCAGGTTGCGGTAGAACACCTGAACTTTTATAGCATTAAAATCAGGCTATAAATTAACAGAAGCAGTTTTCAGTAAGATCTAGATGTTTGCTTTAAGCCATAAAAATTTTCTAAATTCTACGTTAAAAAGTCTTTTAATTTATTGAGTTCTTCCTTTTTTAGAAAATGTAGGTAATCAATATTGGCAATAAATAAAGCTTATAGAAATATTTATAAGCCTTTCAAAACTCAGTACTGTTGAAGACAATATCCTAATGAGCCCTATGTGATAAGTATAGACAATGAACCAATAATCTACAGATGTCAGTGCTGTTTCAGATTCTGTGAAGGATTTCTGCTTAACAGGGGGCAAGTCCCCTTTAACTGTAAAACAGAATATCCGCAATCACATTAAACGTGAATAAGCTCCCACCCGGCAGTTGCTTAGAAATTGTTTTTTATTTCCTACAATAACCCTGTGAGGTAGGGAACCTCTGTTGAGGTCAGGAAGAACTGACTCAGACGTTATCAACTTTACGATCCTAGGCAAGTTACCCTTCCTCTTAGCACCTCAGTTTCCTCATCTGTAAAATGGAGTAATATGATAGTATGTACTTGACAGGGTTGTTTTGAGGTTCAAATAAAGTAATAAATTTTACTTTCCAATGCTTTACAAACCTTAAAGCCTTTGTAGATTGCCAGCTATTATTCTTACTTATTGTTGTTGTTGTTAGACCTGCCCAAAGTCACCCAAAAAGTACATTGGGGTACTAATACATGACTGAAACTCAGGTCTTTCAGTGCACTTTTCACTATTCCATTCTGGCTTTCAGATGAAGAAAAATAATTTTATGGAGAGCTAGTCAATAGCATCATATTGATCCTAAATTTTAATAAATGATGTCAAATGATGTCATGAGTTACTAAAGTGAATTGACAGGAATTCTGTTCTAAAAGGTAAAAGGTCAGGATATTGTACATTAATAATATTTTTATTATTCAGTGAATGTAAAGCGTCAATAGGTAATACTATTAAGAACATTTTTATTATAATTATGTAGGTAGTCTTTGTAGCTTCACAGTTATTTATATGTTTATTTTATCTTTCCAACTAGATTATAAGAGCAGAGAATATCTCTTATTCATTTTCCTTGTGATATTGCTTCAATAATAGCTAGCATTTATAAAGTTCTTTAAGATTTTTAAATTTTTACAATCGTGGAGACCGATACTACTGTTACATCTGTTTTACCCTTGAGGAAACCAAGATGGACAGAAATTTAATTACTTGCTAGGATCACACAGCTATTAAGTGTTTGAGGTCAAATTTTAATTCAGGGCCTCCTGATTAAAGGTCCAGTGCTCTACCTTCTGTGCCATCTAGATGCCTTATTTTTGTCAAGTTGTATTTATAATATAGTTAATGTACCCTGTGTTTTGTTGATGACAGTAAAATCTTTATTCTGGGATACAGAGTAAAATGTTGCAGAAAATTCTTCTTTTTCGGGGATCTTGAGTCAAATGTTACAGAAGATAGGAGGGATTAAATCAAGAAAGCAACTAATTAACTAGAATGTTCCTCATTTTGAAACTTGATTGTAAGCAGTAAAGTTACTTTTGCCAACAATCTGAGATCTCAATTCAGGGATTGGAGGATTTGGGGGCAAGGGAACAAAAAAATTGTCCCTATAGGATCAGAGGTCCCTCAGAAGCTAATACTGCTTTAAATTCACTGATGACATGGGTCAGGTGGACTGGTGAGCCTGGCTGCTGCTTGTGATCCCAGTATCTTATTGCCTTTGGCTTTGGGCTTATCTCATTATAGAGCACACCTTCATTAACTCCTTGGTCCCTTATTGCTATTCTAGGTATATGATCTTGACCTGCCTCAATGACCACACCAACTTAGTTTACTTCACATAATCTTATCACTGTTCCAGCTTTCTGATCTTGATCTGGCTTACTGACTGCACCCTTGTCTATTCCCCTTGCTTTGATCTACAGCTCATGGACCAAGTAACTGAGATGTCCTGCAAATACCAGCCACTGCCTCGCCTGCGCTCTGGCCCTGTACCTTCCACTCGAGCCACATGGCGGAACTACAATCAACAGCACCTACCTCGCCTCCCTGCCCATTTTACTTCAGGCTCATACCGGGGCACCATGGGCTGACCAGTGGGCATAAGGTTCACATGGCTTGACCTGGGTGATGATGTGGTTGGCCAGAGAGTCATAAGGGCTAGCTGATGTATATGAGGCCTTTATCAGCTGGTCTTTGAGAGCCAGGTGTTCTCAGTTCAGTTTTATAAGACATCTAATTGTATTTTTACTCCAACACCTGGTTCTCAGTTAATCCTACCTATAATAGTATTTGGACCATAAGGCTTGGGCACTGTTGTTCACCTAGTGGCGACTACTCAGAATTGAGGCATGGTACTTAGAAAGTGTATGTTCTTCTCTTTCTAAGTTTACTTTCTTGGAGAAATCCACTCTAATGTTTTCAACCATCACCTCTTTGCTGATGATTCTCAGATCTCTATCTCTAGCCCCAGTCTCTTACTACAGCTCCAGGTCCTATCCTTTCCATTTGCCTACAGGACATTTCCACTTGGGTGTCCCTCCATCACCTCAAAATTAACATGTCCAAAACTGAACTCTTTATCTCCCGTTACATACTGGCTTGCCTTACCACCTTTCTCTTATATATTTTTCTCACCCTTACTCTCCCGGTTTCCTAGACTCAAAACTGTGGACCCTTCTTTGACCAGCTCCCTTCAGTATTACCACAGTTATTCCCTATTCAGATTCCTGTTGAAGAATCCTTCACTGTGTGTCTTGCCTTTGTCCATTTCCCCTCCATCCTTACCTTGTAACAGGCCCTTATCATCTCATGTTCTTGGATCACTGCATCAGCTTCCTAGTTTGTCTCTCTGCTTCATGTCTAATCTGTGTGATGTTGGCAGAATAATCTTTCTTAAAAAATGTTTTCAATCATGTCACTACCCTACCAAAAAAAGAAACCTACATTGATTCACTATTGCTCATCAGATAAGTTAAAACTCCTCATTCCAGAGTTCATGGCCCTTTGTAATCTGGCCCAGTCTCACTTACTGAATTTTATATTCCACAGCTTTCAAACATGAACTTAGTCTTCTTGCCTTGCTATTATACATGAACCAACCTAATTTTTACCTTTGTTCACCGTAGTTCAATATTAGGAAAACTATCAGTATAATATCAATAACAGAAACAACAAAAATCATATGATTGTATCAGTAGATGCAGAAAAAGCATTTGACAAAATACGACACCCAGACCTATGAAAAACACGAGAAAGCATAAGAATTAATGAAACCTTTCTAAAAATGATAAGTAGTATTGATCTAAAACCCAGAGCAAACCTTTTGAGCAAAGTAATGGAGATAAATGCAAAGGCTTCCCAGTAAGATCAGAAGCAAAGCAATGGTATCTATTATCGCCACTGTTATTCAATATTGTACTGAAAATGCTCGTTATAGCAATAAGAAAAGAAAATAGAAACTGAAGAAATAAAAATAGGTAATGAGGAAACAAAGTTATCATTTTTTTTTTTGCAAATGTGATGATGGTATACTTGGAGAACCCTACAGAATTAGTTAAAAAAAAAACTAGTTAAAACAGTCAACAACTTCAGCAAAATTGCCGCAAATAAAATAAACCCCTGTAAATCGTCAGCACTTCTATATGTTGTCAACAAAATCCAGTATCAAGAGACAGAGAAATTCCACTTAAAATAATGACAAACAATATAAAATACTTCACAAAACAATATAAAATACTACCTGCGAAGACAAACCCAGGCATTATATGAACACAATTACAAAACACTTTTTGCAGAAATAAAGACCAGTCTAAACAATTGGAGAAATAGAAATGTTAGTTGCATATGGGTAGGTCAAATAAAAATGTCCATTTGCCTACAGGACATTTCAACTTGGGTGTCCCACCATCCCCTCAAAATTAACATGTCCAAAACTGAATTCATTATTTCTCCTTACAAATTGGCTTGCCTTACCATCTTTCTCATATGTATTTTTCTCACCCTCATTTTCCTGATTCCCTGGAATTCAAAACTATAGACCCCTCTTTGACCCCCTGCTTCCTTCAGTATTACTAAAGTTATTTCCTCTTCAGTGCCATACCAGTCAAAATACAAAGAATTATTTTACAGAGCTAGGTAAAACAGTAATAGAATTCATCTGGAAGAACAAAAGGTCAACAATATCAAGGAAATCAATGAAAAAAAATGTGAAGGAAGGTGGCCTAGCAATTCCAGATTTCGAATTATATTATAAAGCAGTAATCATCAAAACGGCTCGGTACTGACTAAAAAATAGAGTAGTGGATCAGTGGAATATATTGGCACACAATACACAGTAGTAAATGACCATAGTAATCTAGTGTTTGATAAACCCAAAGATCCAAACTTTGGGGGTAAGAAGTCAACATTTGACAAAACTTTCTGTGAAAACTGGAAAGCACTTTGGGAGAAACTGGGCATAGACCAACATCTCACACCATATACCAAGATAAGGTCAAAATGTATAAGTGATTTAGACATAAAGGGTGATGTCTTAAGTAAATTAGGGGAACATGGAAAATATACCTGTCATATCTATGGATAAGGGAAGAATTTATTACCAAATAAGAGAGAGCATCAAACGATTTAAAATGAATAATTTTGATTTCATGAAATTCAAAAGCTTTTTCAGAAATAAAACTAATGTAGCCAAAATTAGAAGGAAAACAGAAAACGGAAAAAAATGGCAGCAAATTTCTCTCATAAAGACCTCATTTCTCAAATATATAGGGACTGAGTCAAATTTATAAAAAGATAAGAGCCATTCCCCAGTTGATAAATGGTCAAAGAATATGAACTGGCAGTTTTCAGGAGATGAAATCAAAGCTATCAATAGTCACATGAAAAAATGCTCTAAATCACTATTAATTAGAGAAATGCAGATTAAAACAACTCTGAGATACCACCTCACACCTGTAAGATTGTCTAACATGATAGGACAATGACAAATACCGGATAGGGTGTGGAAAAACAGGGACACTGATGTAATTGTGAACTAGTCCATCCATTCTGGAGAAAAATTTGGAACTATGCACAAAGGGCTATAAAACTCTGTGTACCCTTTGACACAGCAATGCCACTACTAAGTCTGTATCCAAAGAGATCAAAGAAAAGGGGAAAGGGTCTATCTGTACAAAAATATTTATAGCAGCTCTTTTTGTGGTGACAAATAATTGGAAATCGAGGGGATGCCTATCAGTTGGGGAATGGCTGAACAAGTTGTGGTATATAATTGTGATGAAATACTATTGTACTATAAGAAATGACAAAGGGGACGGTTTCAGGAAAACAAAACAAAACAAAACATCAGAAGACTTACATAAACTTAAGCAAAGTGAAGTGAGCAGAACCAGGAGAACATTGTGTGTAGTAACAGCAATATTATAAAGATGTGAAAGAGCTACTCACTTGTGAAAGAGCTACTTTGATCAAGAAAGTTCCTAAGGACCCAAGATGAAAAATGCTATCCATCTTCAGAGAGAGAACTTATAAACTCTGAATGTAGATCGAAGCGTACTTTTTTTAATCTTTATTTTTGTTTTATTTTATTTGCATTTTCTTTTGCAACATGGTTAATGTGGAAATTTGTTTTGCTTGGCTTCACATGTAAAATTGTTTGCCTTCTCAAGGAGGGGTAGGAACGTGGAGGGAGGGAATTTAGAATGTAAAATTTAAAAATTATTGTTAATTTTTTATATGTAATTGGGAAATCTTTAACAAAATAAATTAAAATAATTAAAAATAAACTCCTTATTCCAGAGTTCATGGCCCTTTGTAATCTGGCCTAATCTCACTTATGGAACCTTATATTCTACTACTTCCAAACATAAACTTAGCCTTCTTGCTTTACTATTGTACATTCACCAATCTAATTTTTACCTTCATTCAACCCTCATTGAGAATTCTCTTCATTCATTTTTCCACCTGTCTACTCATCTTTCAGTACCCAACTCAATCCCATTACTTTCATATAGACTTCCCTGATAACGCTTGCCCATATGTTTTTTCCTTTATTTTTTGAATTTGTATCGTGTTTATTTTTTGTAATACGTAATTTAGCATTTTATTATAGACTTTCTTGTTCTCTAATTTTTTATGTGTCTAAGTCTTGTATTCCAAACAATAACGTAAGGTCCTTGAAAACAGGAACCATATCTACAGCTTCTTTGTATCTTCCCACTCTTTACCCTAATATAGAGCTGGGCACACAGTAGATGCTCAATAAAAGGTTTCTGAAGGAATGAATAGAAATTAACCCAAATATATATCTGTTTAACTACATTATTTTTCATATATCACTCCAAAAACTCATTATCCTCACTCCCATCTCTGTTTTTTCTTTTAATAAATTTGAGTTAATATTGAGATTAATGGTTAAAGCCAGCTATTTTTAAATAATAAAAAATTCTCATGAATCAGATGAATGTAAAACAAAAAAATGTCTTTCAAAGTGTTTCCACAATAATTTAGTGAATTAATTTCTCCCCTTTTTATTGTTGTTAGGAAATAAATAAGCCAGCATGAATCCCGATAAACACTCTTTTCTAATGTCAGAAGTTATAACCATTAGTATAATAGTACCAATTGGAAAACATTCCTAAGCTCATTTAAGTTCCTAGTTTTAGCAACATTTTTGTTCGCTACATAAACCAGATCATATCTTCAAAGTTTTAATGTTAAAAAAGACAGTTCAAGTGAATGTTAATGAAAAATAAAAAGTCATATGCATAAATCCTAGATACAAATTTTTTGAATAATTCTTTAAATAATTTCAGGGATTAGTGAAATAGCATAAAGAAATTACTTGTATAATTTCCAGCCCTGTCTCACAGATTAGAAAAATAATATAAAAATGAAAATATTTACACATGACTATAGGCTATCATGCAACCTCTTCATCTCTTCTTATTCTCCAGATTTTTTTACATTTCAGATAACATTGTCTAACAAATATAAAGGGAAAGGAGGAGGAATTATGTTATAAACTGTTTGCGTGGTTTACACCCACACCACCCTCAGAAAAGAGCAAAAACGAATTGTGAAATTAAAATGAAGATTTAATCTGAATATTTCAATATTGCAAGTATGTTTGTGACAGAGAAAGATATGAAAATAAATTTGTAAAATTTTTGAAACACGATGCATATACATTGCAAATTTTCCTTCAGGTTTTAGACTTGGGTTTTAATTATCTTTGATTTAAGGCAGAGCTAAGCAGTTGCCTTGGCCCCAGCTCATTTCTCCATTGTTTTCCTGGAGGATTGGAGTTGGAAGGGCAATGGAATCTCAGATAATTAAGGGACCTTCTGCTTTCCTTATGTCAAGCTTGCTCAGAAGCAATTGTAGTTTGCTACTAGTTATGCTTGGTTAAGGGGTTAGGGAGACAGAGGTGGAAAAAGAAAAACAAAGCAAAGGATATGGAGAAAGTGATTATGGGGCAGTAAAGGAGAGGAGTAAATGAATATTGACTTGTTCTTTCCAACCCTTATTATAGTATATGGTTATAAAAGATCAGAATTGGAAGAGCCTTTGACTGTCTCTCCAGAATGGTTAAGATAGGAAATGTGTCAAAAGGAAAACAGATGAATAAATGACACATAATGCAAAGTAACCAAAATATTTTCGATACAAATAATTTAAATGCTGTCAGAGTTCAAAATAAGCACGTTGCTCTTATACTTTGTTATCCATCCAAATCTTCACTGTAGTTAGATTAAGCTTCAAAAATCCATATTAAGAAAAAGTTTTTTCCCCCAAATTATTAGATTATATAACCAGATAGCCACTAAATTTAGAAAATTATTTTAAGAGAATTATAGCCATAAACTTCAATTTCCCCTTACAAATGCCCTTTGTTAGTAATTAATTATTGAAGATGTATTACTTTAAAGTAATTTAATTATATTAGTTTGTTAATAATATGTTATGCAAAGTATTTTCAACACTTATTTTATATGACCCATGTGATTATTGTAATAACATTTTCCTCATAAATTATAGAAGAGTTTTCAGATATATCTATTTGTTTTAATCATGCTTATTTTTAGTTCTTTAGATAGTACATGATTTCTTCTAAGTAGAGCAAAAGCATGCCTGTGTTCATTTATTTTTTATTTATTTGAAAAATTTCTCATATTTTTCTAATAAGTATCTCCCCATTTGTCACTTCAAGTTTTCAGGTATGAAATGGTGTTTTGAAAGAGACACTAAAAACAAACATAGGTAATATAACCTGTTTAAAGTACCTCTGCTTATCTTTTCCCCTTCATTAACCACTTGGCAGTGCATTTATTATATTGCAAGTTACATGAGCATAGGGACTGTCGTATTTATTTGTGTTTCTGCCCTTACGTATTGCTTGGTTTTACTATTCAAGATTTTATAAGTATTTGTTGAAATAAGTTTAACTAAATAACAACTGCATAAAGGCTTATTGATCCTTTATCAAGGAGTTTTTTGTGGGACAGTTTGCTAACAATGTGTCAGAATTCACTGATGGCTTTTTCCGGCTATCAGCTTTCACTGATAGCTTAATGAAAATACATATATGGCCCCAGTTATTGTAAAATACCTATAATACCATATGTTTTTTTCTCCCAAACACTCTCTAATATTTTGTGTGTCTTCTTGCACATATATTTGATAACATATGTCTATTTCAACTTCTCTTCACCTGTCTTACATACTTAAGATACTATTTTTGGCTTGATTTTCTGGAAGAATTAGAATCCTATTTCTTGACTATTAAATATTCTTTGTTATATATTTATTCCTAAAATAGGTTAACTATAATTAAAAGCATTATATACAACCTATTGGTTTTACAGAAAGAGTTATACAGGAAAAATGTCAACTCTGACCCATCTCCTATATCTGACAGGCACCATGATCTCAGTGAATTTCTTAGGCTAAATAAACTTGATTATTAGCATATAAAACCTAGGCCTATGGAAAATGCTCTTTTTCTTTTCGGTTATGCTTGTGGTACAGAGACTGCAGTGGTTTTTTTTTTTCATTTTATTGGAGGTTGGGTATCTTGTCACAGCAGAGTCCCAGGCACAGAAATGTGGGATAGTAGAAAGTGAACTGGAGTTAGAATCAGGAGAAATGCATTCACATTCTAGTCATGTGACCTTGGGCAAGGGACTTCACCTCTCTAGGACTCAGTTTCCTCATCCCTGAATTTACATTTCCAGGGCTTAGACCAATTTATCTCTATAGTCTCTTCTATCTTCAAATCCTATATGATATGACAAAGTTTGTGGCCTCAAGTCCTGTTTTATGGTGTGATCCTTACTAGCTAGAGAAAGAATTTTATCATAAATTTAATTCTCTGTAATAAGTCAGATAAGAATTACATTTACCAGAGCAAATTTTTTTTGTAATTAAAAAAACAAATTAAACTTTGGTAACTATTAAAGCACTTGGTATTAAAAAGAAAATACTACACACATGTGAAAACTTTAGTAAGTATCATTTGATAATGGTGGCAAAAGCTCTTTAATAGTTGCTGTGTACAAAGAATGTAATAAGGGCCCCAAAGAAAATAATATTCATCAAAACATTTACTCATGCCATTCTGTCATCATCAAATACAGGATACAGAGCTGTCCTTGGACTGAGGAGCCTCTGATACATACTGGCTGTTTGACCTTGGGTGAAGTGCCCTGGGCAGCTCTTTTTAAGATCTTAAATGACAGACTGCTCACCTGCATTATTAAAGGGAGTTTCCTCTACTAGTGAAAAAAATAGGTCCAGGACCTCTTTACCCCCATTCAAAGATATAAAGTTCAAACCAGCTTATTTAAAATGAAGTTACAGGTTGGAATTCAAATAAGCAAGAAAGGATTTTACTATCAGATTATTCTGTTTACAAAAACAAATTAGTATGAATTAGAAGAAAAGCAACATTGGAAATAATAATTGTTTTCAGGTTTTCAATTCTGATGTTTATTTTATATTGTACTTACCTGTTTTTAGTACTTAGAGATTGCAAAAGTAACATTGAAATGAAAATAATTACTTGTGGACTTACAATATTATGTAACTTTGACATTTTTTTTCTCCAGAGTTTTTGTATTTAAAAATAACATTGCCTAACAGATAACGAATTTTTTTATATTATTTTCCTCATAATTTTAAAATAAATTCATCAATAAATTAAGTGTACTCTAAAATGTAAAGTTAATATTTATTTTCCATATTAAGAGGTTTTAAGATATATTTGGTTTCCCTGGACATAATATTTTTATATGCATAAAGAACTAAGGAGCACTTTATAAGTATGCTGTTCTGGAAATCCTTTTCCAGTTTTAGAATACTTGTTTTCCAAGAGAATAAAATGAATGTTTTATTATTTTTATTTAGGGAAAGGAAATGAAAATAAAAATAAAACCATTGAAGCAACATTTCAGAAAGTTTATGATTTTGAGTTTATAATAGTTGATTGTAAAACCTAATAACTAAATTAGTAGGCAATTTTACCAGTCTTTAAGAATAAAAACATTACCTATGTTTAGGTACTAATAGACTTTTGTGGTGTTAAAATCCATTGCATTCAGTGGATATACATGAAAACTTTTGAGTCATTGTGTGGAAAAGAAGAAAGACAACCTAGGGGAGTTTGGGAATAAAATAAAAAATTGCTTTATTTCTTCGTTCTAGGGTGATAGGTGGAGAAAGAAGATAGAGCAAAGGATGTAAAAAATATGGTGTAATCTAAGGGTATTATGAATATGGCATACCTGCTGTGGGTAGAGTTCTCAGAGAGTTTCTTTTTATTATTTTATTATTGCTAGCGCAACAGAAAGTCAAATCGTTTGCAGAATAGAGGTAAAAATGTCATGTCTTTCTCCTACTAACTATTATCTCATCCAAAAAATCTTCCCAGACTAATTCCCAAGTAGTACAAACCTGGCAATGTAGGTCCCACAAGTCTGAATGCAGTTGCTTCAGGGTCAGAGTATTTGTCTCATTTAAAGTATGCTAGTACTGAACTTAATATTTGTAATTTGTTAATCTTGCATTATTTAATCTTGCATTGTTAATCTTGCATTATTTAAAACATAATAGGCTAATGCATTGTATACCAACTGTTAAACCCACAAACAAAACAATGGCTACCTAGATGCTTAATTTTAGATATATGTGAGTCCATGTAGAGAGGTAGAATATCATGGAGAGCGTGCAAGTGGGAAACAGGTGGACCTGTGTTCAAATTCTGCTGACACTTAACTGGCTACATGTCTCTAAATGGAATCGTTTCACTTCTATCACTTCCACCAAGCGACTCTCTAAGACTGAGTTGTAGAACCATTCTTTGTTGGGAGGGGGAATTTCTTCCCAGCATTGAAATCACACACACACACACACACACACACACACACACACACACTCTCACAATGTACACATTAGAATTTGACATTTTGTGTGTGTGTGTATGTGTGTGTGTATTGTGGCAGCACCAATTGTTGACTTGCATTTCATGTTTGTTCCTTATTGTCTATATAGGCTGGTCTGGAGTGGCTCTCAGCAGTGTATTGTACATCAGGTCAAGGCTTATATTTATAAAATGCTACACAATGTAGTATTTCAACAATACTTATTCAATCTCATGTTATTTTGACTTTTCTCACATACTTGGTTACCAAATACTGTTGATTCTGCTTCTGCAACTAATTATATAATATACCACAGATAATTACATGAAACATATAAATGTATGTGTTAGCATATGTGTTATGTACTTCATATTTTTGTTTTATATAATCACATATATATTTTCAACTTAATTCAGATAAATACTTATCGAATGCCTTCTCTGTACGGAGCACTATGCCAAATTCTGTAGGATAGAAAGCTCAGATAGAAACAACAGGCATGACTAATAGTTACATCATACTTTAAGGTTTTTAAAGTTCTTTCCTTCCATTAGCCTTATGAGGTGGGTAGTTCAAGTAAAGGTTAGGTGACTTGCTCATGATCAGACAGCTGTAAGTGTCAGAGCTTAAAACTTTCCCTTCATAGCTTGGAGTCTGTTAAGGGGATGTGTCATGTATGTGGAAAACTGTAACACCAAATAGTCCCCGATAAGTGTGTTAAAGGAGGTGTAAAACAGTGCTCACAGCAGGCTTTTTGGAAGAAGTGGGTAATATCTGAGTCAAGTTTTCAAAGTGATAGGTAAGCTAAAGAAGATAGGAGAAAAAACACTTTCTGCTCTTTAAAGAGGTAGGGATCCTTACAACATCACCAATATGAAAATATGTTTAATAGGAAGGTGTATGTACAGCCTACATCAGCTTGCGTGCTGTCTTGGGAAGGGAAAGGGGGAGGGAGGGGGAGAAAAATTTAAAACTCAAAAAAGTTTATGGAAGTGATTGTTGATAAATCAAAATAAATTAATTAAAAAATAAAGAGATAGGGAACTACCTTTCTGAAACATGGAAGACTCAGTTGCTTTGTCAAGTAGTTCTACTGAATTGCCTTTCTAAAAAATTTTTTAATGTAATTTTTTTTCTTCTTTCAGCCAAAGACAAGGTTTATTAGAACATTCGTCTTAGTTGGAAGACTCTTAAAGAATCTGAATGTTAGTGAGCTTTTGTCTAGATTTTAAGAATCTGAGCAGTGGCTAGATTATAAGAATCAGAGCATCTTAATGGAGGCAAGATGGACAGAACGATACAGAAAGACCGTGGGAGGGCCACTCTAAGAGTGACCAAGCAGTCTGGGGAATGGGGGTGGAGGGCGGGACGGTGAGGTAATAGAAAGCCAGGGACCTAGTCCACTTGGTAAGGTCAAGGGAGAATGGAGCCTAGATAGGATTAAAGGTGAGAAGTGGCGGTAGGGAGGTAAGACAATGGAGGGATGGAGGGCTAGGCCAGGTAATTGGGAGATTGTGTGTAGCCACCGGCCATGTGGGAAAGTCCAGGGTTTTTCCTTTTTGGGGTCCAGATCTTAACCTTGTCATTCCCTCCTTAAACAAATGGGACCCAAATTCTTTTGGAGTAAGGGGCAAAGGTCTCGGCTTCTGAAACTGCTTCCTGCTGGCAATGGGTGTAGAGCTGTCCCTGCCTCAAGGGGGTCCCAAAAAGGTTGACTGGAACTGAGCACAGGCTGCATCCAGGGAATGATGGGGAGACATTGGCTGGTACCCACTATTTGCTACCAACTGTAGGTGAATGGCCTGTAGTCTGGAAGATACAAATCTGACTGAAAAGACTGCAAGGCCCAGATATGACAGGGTAAAACATTCTTAACTCTGTTTGGATTCAAATAATTCAGTTTTCCAACTATGCAGTATCAAATTCACCTTATAGCCAGATTCAAAAATAGCCAGGTGGGTAACATCCCCTTTCAAAGGAACATAATGGGGAAACTGAGCCAGGAGGATCCCATCTTAGACTGAGGCTAAAATTGTCCTCTTGACTTTTCCCAATGCTAACTTCCCACCAGTATCACATTCTCTCTGAATAGCTTGTGGCATTTCTCTCAGACGGTGAATTATTGATTATTGATGAATTATGAACCTTCAGACAACTCAAAATAAAATCCTACGAGCTTTTACCTCAGACAGCAAATTTCACTAATCACAGTTTAGGAAAAACTTTTCCAGGATTTACATCTCAAACTTAAATTTGTCCTGGTGTAAAAGCCAATCATTAGAGATTTCTATACACTTGCAAATTCTCAGCAAGCCGTGCATAACCCAAACAAGCTTTTTGGCAAGTTTACACATTAAAACAATAACCAACAATAGCCAAATTATTTTAGCGGTAACCAAATTATGAAAAGTTGCTTGACATAACTGATACAAAAAATTCACCAATTTGAAACTTGAAACAAACCCACTACCAATCAGGTGACTTCAATTTTATTAAATACATTTCCAAATTACTTTACACAGAGAATCAACATCTCACCATCAACAGTTAAAACTACAACTTTGAAAGAGCATGCTTACCCAAGTTCAGAGGCCAGCTTCTTTACCTTGAGCAGGATGTGCTGAACCTGGGTGATGCTTCCAGGCAAAGGTTGCCCCAGGACCCAAGGCCATTGCCAGGGGGGCCCATGCTGTAGCTGCTGCCCCTCCCCCCTCCTTCCTTTCCCCAGGTGGGGGAGGGCGAACTCAAAGATGAGGGGGAAAGGGTGAAATTCTCTTCTCCTATGAGAGGGGTTAACAGATACCCTCTTCACTCAAGGGAAGGGAGTGACTAGGGTTGTAAGGAGGTGTTTCAAAACTCCCTAATGATCAATCACAAAACCTCCATAATCTGCCAAGATATTTTTAGCTGTTCTAACTTTTCTCTGTAACCTCCATGAAGGAGAATTCAGGGGTGTCGAGGGAAGGGAGTAAGTGAGCCTCAGGGAACCAAAAAGCAACTGCAGTTTTCCCCAATTCCCTAGCATCGAGAGAATTGACAGAATTGGGCATGCACTTCCAGACAGGGCATCTGTCCTTGTCCTTTATGCTGCGGAAGGTGTATTCAGGTCCATGGCCTCAAACCAATCCAGTGGACCAGGAGCCTGAGAGCATCAGGCTGAGTTCAAGACAGCCTTGTAACTGTCTGCCCAAAAAGCATCTCCAAGTCTTGGTGCTTGTAGAGTGACCCCAACTGCAGAGCAAGAAAAAGAGGAGGGGAGGCTTACATACCTTCCAGTCTTGACTGGAGAAGAACTTGGGTTTAGGCAGTTTCCCCGTATGGGCCACCAAAATGTTGAGGGTTAGAGGTTTAGGAATGCTGGGACCCCAAAATCACAATCATAGGTCCTACCCGAAAGAATTCGACCCAAACCTTCTTTTAGTCAAAGACAAGGTTTATTAGAACATCCATCATATTGGACAGACTCTTAAGGAGTCTGAATGTTAGTGAGCTATTGACTAGATTTTAAGAATCTGAGCAGTGGCTAGATTATAAGAATCAGAGCTGAGTTGCCATCTTTAATTATGTTGTGTTTGTTTTGTTATATGGGATGGCTCTCTGAGCAGAGAAAGACATTTTTGGAAATGGAAGTGATATGAAAAACCAAAATCTGTTTTTTAGACAGGTAAGGAGTTCACCAGGTGAGAAGAAAGAGAACATGAAAGGCCTAGAGAATATCTTGAACAGAGTATTTGAGGGAAAGTAAGCAGTCCACTTGGGTGAGAATGCAGAGTCCTTAGAAGAAGGGAGTAATATAATGTAAGGAAAGGGCAGAAAGATGCAGGGAAAGATGCTAATTACCAGGCAAAGGAAAGAGGCATCTTCCTGACTCTATCCACTGCACCACTTATCTGCCCAGAAGGGGCCTTAGAGGTTCATTTGTTTTATAGATGAAGAACTGAGGCCCAAAGACTTTAGTATATCCAAGGTCAAATAGGTAGTTAAGTGATAAGAGCAGAATTTGAGCCCACATTCTCTAACTCTAGATCCAGCATTCTTTCCATGATGCCACATGGATAGAATGGTCTCATGTATACAAAAATATTTCTAGCAGTAATTGTTGTGGCAGCAAAGGACCTAGAGGAAAGTGAATGCTGTTGATGGAGTAACGGCCTAACAAATCATAGCATGTGGACAATGCAATGGAATTGTTATTGAGCTAAGTAAGGGTTTCTGTACCCCTCTAATTAATGAACTATAATCTGAATAAGAGAGTAAGGAAGTTTTAAATGTAAAAACATGACAGTTCACACCTTGGTGCCGTCTTTACTAGATGCGAACCTCTTTGATTGGGTCAAGAGGGGAATAGGTATTAGCTAACCAAATTCACTATTTATACCACTGGGGGCTTGAAATAGCTAGAAGAATCTCAGCAGGAGGGGGTGCGACAGCAAGCTGTAATGCTCTGGAGGACTCCAGGCTTGGGAGTGTCTTGAAGAGGTAGACCCCTGCATCGTACCAGAGGGCAGCAAAGTGAGGAAGGCAGTGAACCCCTAATGTTGACTAAGTTGTTGGCCAGTCTGGACTAGTAGCGTACAATACATTGAGCCAGGATGAGAGAAGGACACATGGGGGACAAACCGAGCCCAGAAGGAGAGCCACCTGATGCAGGAAGCAGCTTCAGGGACCCTGCTTGGTGGAAGAGTGCCCACTCGAGACCCAAGAAAGGCACAGGTACATAGAGTCCATCTTCGAGCTACCAAAGGGAAGCTATGTGAGGATTCTAAGAAGGAAGAAAAGGACCTTCCTTGCTGATGTTTTCAAGGTACCCCTTTGCTACACATGTCCTTTGTATATGTGCTTAAGCCTTCGACTTGAGCCCACTCCTTCCAGGGGCTTCTTGGGCACTAAAAAAAGGTTGTGCTCAAGGTGTGGGGGAATGAATCAACTCTTCTTACAGACCACACAGTGGCTAAACAGTGGGACTTGGAATCAGTGAGACTTGATTTTAAATCCTGCCTCAGAGACTTACTAGTTGTGTGATCCTCAGCATGTCATTCACATTCTCTCTATCTCAGTTTTCTCATGTATAAAATGGGGATAATAATAGCAGCTATCTTGTATGGTTGTTGTGTGATGATCAAATAAGTTAGCATATGAAAAGTGTTTTGCAAACATTAAAGCCCTGTGTGAATGCTAGTTATTCCTACTGTTGTTATAATTGATATTATAATATCCTTTTTCTAAAAGCTGATGGAGTTCAAATGGTTGAGTGGTAATGAGGGGCACTCTAGTATCATGAGTAACAGAAAACCTATTTATTTCCAGGGTTACCCCTAGAATTCTGAGTTTATTAGTAGAGTCCCTTCTGGGGACCTGGCCAGCCAGTCCCAATGCAGGTTGTAGAAATAGCCTGATGGGATTGTCATGGTTTTAAGAAATGACAAACGTGCAGAATTCAAAGGAACTTTGGGATAGTTTTATGAACTTATGCAGAATGAAGTACCAGGAGAAAAATTTACACGATGGGCGTAATAATGTGAAGCAAAACAGCATTGAAGTATGCGGAAATCTTATGCAGTGACCATTTCTGACCATAGAGATAGATGGATAGATCAGAAGATAGATAGAACATTTATTAAGCACTGTATGCAGGCACCGTGCCAAGCATTGGTCATACAAATATAAACAAGCAAAGCTACCCCTGCTGTTAGGGAGCTTACATTCTAATGGGGGTTGACATCACATAGGAAAAAGTGGTGGTGGCGTGGTATAGAAATGGCTAGAAAGTAATGTGGAGGCCTAGTTCTAGGCAAAACAAAGTGGAAGCTTCCTTCTCAGAGCCCAGAGCCCCAGGAACTGAGTCCCAGTTGCTTTTTGGGGTGGGGGAAGGATAATAGGATTGGAGTGAAGGCAACATGAATTGGAGGGTGAAGCAGACCTCCTACGTCTTAATAGAGAGGTGTTAGACCATAGGTATAAAATGGGGCAGATATGGCCAATGTGCTGATTTTTTAAAATTGTACTTCTTTGTTACAAGCACCAATTCTAGTGGGGAACAGTCATTGGAAAGTGAAGTGAGGTTTCCAAAAGAACATCAGTGAAACATACTCAGATATTCAAGTGGATGGGAGTTCTCCCTAATGATGCAGAATTCCCACCCAGCTTATATGACTCTTAATTGTTTCCTCCTATGAATTTGTCATAGCAAGGAGAACCGGTTCATTAGAGGCCTACTTTGTTTTTTCCTGATACTGGAGGGTAATTATGGAGTATTTTGGCTATTTATTATCCTTCACCCTAGATAGGTGACCAGCCCATCTTCTCTTCCGAGGTGTGCTTTAGTTTTCTAGACAGAACCAGAATTACCCTGCAAATCTTTTTTTTTTTTCCCCCTTAGGAGTATAGGAAAAGGATACCTCACACAAAAGGTGATCTGAGGCCTCATCTATAGTGTCTGCATCCATTTCACTAGAGTCTGTTCTCAATAATAAAATATTGATAAGGGTAGTGCCATTCACAAAGGTAATGAATCTGCATGATTCTTTGTTTCTAACTGCCTAGGCAAGTGCCATACATCTTGCCTGCTTTTACAGACCCTTAAAATCTAACAGCACCAGCAGTTTGGGTTTAGGATCACCCGCAGAATTTAGTACTTAGACTTAGACTTAGAACAGTTGAATGAGCATAGTCATATATGAAGAGCTGTTTTATGATGTCTTTCTTTAATTAATGCAACTTTTATTATCTATTGCATATTATCTTTATGTTTCTTTTAAAAAAAAGGAAAAGGAAATCTATCTAGCCTGTAAAGCTGAAAAGGAGAGATTTATGAAGCCACAATTTTTGTTGGGTTTTATAGCAAGCTAAGCAAGATATGGCATGCAGTTAAAGTTTTCTTTTGTCCTTCTACAATTTTAACACTTTTATTTGATTTATATTTATTATTTTTAAAAGAATATTTATTTTGTTTCTGAGATGAAAAGATGAGTTATTATATGGATTTCTCCCTCTCAAGCTATACTTGCTCTACATGGTATAATTTAATATTGAAACCTAAAGATTTTGTCCTGGGGGTATACCTTACTTTTTTAAACAAAGGGAACTTTTAATATGTAAAAATTTTTATTACTATTTATAATATTTTCATTAAGTGTGTTAAATTTCATCATCATCATTGGCATGAGTGTTTTTAAAAATGGATTAGTTCTACACTTCTTCTTTTGTCTTGCTTTTATACCCAAAAGTGTTGAAAAAATTACTCCCTAGTACTTGCAGGGAGTATCTCTGAATGACAGACATACATTGATTTTTTTTATACACTGCTTTATAAGAATATGCAAGATTTTGTTTTTGTTAAAATTTTTAAAATAGGAATTTTCAGTTTGGAAATATTGAGAACATCTTTTGTCATTTGTCTTCTGAAAGAATCATTAGTGGCTATCAATTGTATGTGGAATAAAGTCAATTTTCTTTTAGTTTAGCATTTGAGACCCATCATGATCTGGCTTTGTTCTGCCTTTAAAGCCTTATGTGCCAGTAGCCTCTATGTCTTTGCCAAAGTGGATCACTAGTGCTTATTTGAACCCACCCTGTGCTTTTGTTTTTTTGTGATTTTGCTTATGCTGCTCTCTTTCTCTGAAATGCTGAAATGTTCTCACCCTACCACCTGCCAGCTATTGCAATCCTACCAATATTTCTAAGTCCAACTTCACTGCCATCTCTGCTGTAAAACCATTTCTGTATCCCTGAATTCTGAAAAAAATCTCTCTTCGTTTCTGAATCCCCGTAGCATATTATTTATTAATTCTAGTACTAAATAAATGTTAGCTATCAGTATTATCATTATTATTATTATTACTACTATATCTGTTACTGAAACGAGCACATTCTACCTTAAAGTTATTTGTGTAGGTGTTTCCTGGCCTCTATGAAATTGTGAACTCCTCAAGAGCTCAAAGTATTTTTCATATTTGTGTTTCCTACATCAATTAGGACGCTGCCTTACGTATAGTAGGATTTGATAAATGTTTGTTGAATGAATGAATTGATGATTAAGTTACATTCAAGCATTTTATTCCCAATTAGGCCATCTTTGTCCTTCAATTAAATAAGAATATTTAATTAGTAATTTTCAAATAAATGCTATGGATTCTGAATGATTGTGAATTTTATGTATTCCTACACAATTTATATGTTATATAGTTAATTCATAGGACAGTATTAACTTGTAAGTAATTCACAGAAAATGTTCAATAAATAAGTCATAGGATAGTTCCTTTTTTTAACAAGGTATTATTATTATTATTTTCATTATTATTATTATTGGTGGATAAATTACTAGGTCACATAGTTCTTTAAGGAAAGAAAGTCAGCCACTATCATCGAATTAAAAGGGAATTTTGACGGAAGAGGAATAAACTTGGCAATAAACAGACTTAGCAGATGATTACAACTGAAAGCAATGCAGTCACTAGCTATGATTATCTCTTTTTTTTGTGGAGTATATTTTTGCTGCAGTAAAATACTTTTTAATGGGTTGGGGTCAAAATCATTGTATAACATTGGTTCCTAGACAGGAAGGAAGCTGGAATTAATAGTGGTGATGTGGGGGGGGAGGGGGGACAGAGGCTGTAGAGGGATGGGGCAGGTAGCTTTACTTACAGGTGAGTATCTGGAACAATACATATGATAAGATTTGATCCTAATGAAAAAGTGAGATTGAGGAGGTTCTGAAGGTGTTAGGAAGGAAGCTGGGGCTAGACAAGAAGTGGAGTTATGATACTAAAACAAAAAAAGAGAGTTTCATAGGTGTGGAGCTAACTGAGGGCAGGCCTGGGGCAGAGCCATAAATTGTGGCATCATAAAGACAACAGTGACTTTCTGGGCGTTGACTGAAGATTAGGTTAAGTCCTAACTAAAGTGGTTAGTTCTCATGGCTGCTTTCCATAATAGTGGAGCAAGCCCAAAGGATTAGACATGGGCCTTAGGATCTAACAATGGAGTCCATATGCACTAAAAAACAAAGGGATTCATTGCATCAGTCAAAACTATTAATCAGACTACCAAAATACAGAGCAAAGGAAAAAACGACAAGTGTTTTTAACTCATTTAGTCATAACTTTACTTTGAACTATACTTTCTCTTACCTGGCCTAGTCATCTGCTTTTTAAACAAATCCCTAATGATAATATAATGTTCATATTGCTTTAATATAAACCTCAAAGTTATGAGGGGTCCTGGTCTATTTCTCCCTTGTCCTTCAGAACAGCCAGCCTTTCCTGGACAATTCCAATTATGAATATGAATATGATGATGAACATGATGATTATACTTCAGTATGTCTGTAACATCATAAAGCTTCCATGATTTTATAATCTGGGTATTCCTTCTAGTGGGGCAGTTTGTAACCCATACACATCTTCCCATTCAGTGTGATTCTTTCATGTTTTCCCATGGACTAACCAATTTAGTTAGATTTTCAGTGTTGATTTTTTTTTATTTTATTTTAAATGAAAAACAGGAAGATCCCATTATAGGGGGGAAGAGACAACTTATTGTGCAGCCAGTGTCTCAAACATAGGAGACTAAATTCCTTCCCTCCTCACATAATACATAAGTTCCTCAGAGATCTTCTAAGTAGCAAAGCATTCTACCTGTTGTAAACTCATCCTATCTATTGTAAGCTTTGTTGATAGCTATGAATCCATATCTCAAATCCGTCATAAATTCAGCTGAGTTGTAGGATAAAATATCCCCTTGCAAGAAAAGAAAAGAACCTATTTTAGTTGTTATTGTTCAATTGTTTTTCAGTTATGTCTGACCCTTTGTGACCTCATTTGCGGTTTTCTTAGCAAAGATACTGGAGTGGTTTTCCATTTCCTTGTTCAGCTCAATTTACAGATAAGGCAAACAGGGTTAAGTGAGTTGCCAAGGGTCATACAGCTAGTAAGTGTCCGAGGCCACATATGAACTCAGGAAGATGAGTCTTCCTGACTCCCGGCCCAGCATTCTATCCACTGTACCCCCTAGCTGCCCAAAGAACCTGTATGTACAAAAAATATTTATAGCAACCCTTTGTGGTGGCAAAGAATTAGAAATTGAGGGGGATGCACAGTACTTGGGGAATGACTGAACAACCTGTGGTGCATGATTGTGCTGGAGTGCTATTATGCTATGGGAAATGATGAAGGGAGTGGTTTCAGAAAAAAAACAAAATGTGGCAAGACCTATATGAACTGATGTGAAGTAAGAAGAAGTAAGAAGATCATTATGCGCAGCAACAGCAGTGTTGTAGTGATGATCAGATGTGAAAGACGTGGCTGCTGTGATCAATACAAGGATCTAAGGCAATTCCAAAGGACTTACGATGGAAAAAATGCTGTCCAACTCCGCAGAGAGAACTGACAGACTCTAAGGGCAAACTGAAGTATAATTTTTTCACCTTATTTTTCTTGCTTTTGTTTAGAAATATGGCTCACATGGAAATATGTTGTGCATGATTTCATATGTATGTAATTGCTTGCTGTCTTAGTGGGTGGTGGAGGAGCTAGCAGGGAGGGAAAGAATTTGGAACTCAAAATTTAAAAAGAAAACAATGTTAAAAATAAGTAATTTTTAAAGGTGTAAAAAACCAAAGATAATTCAGGAGAACTGATGAAGAAACTGAGGCATGTCAAATTAAGGATCACGAGATCAGAAATTTAGAGATGGAGGGGACCTCAGAAGCCATCTAGTCAAACCCCATCATTTTATATATGAGGAAGACGAGTGTCAAGGCAGTTACTTGCACAAGATCACCCAGGTAGTGTCATAGGTGAGAAAATAGCATTTTCTCTTACTATATTTATCTAATTTTTATACAAAGAAATCCATAAATTGAAAATCATGGTGTCCAACCTACCTAACATGTTTATATCCACCAGCTTTTCTAGTGAGAATAATCTTAGGACTGAGAAGGGTAGGAAGTCATCTGAGTGAAAAGAGACCTAGACTAATGCTCAGGAAACTTCAGTAGAGACCTAATTCTGTAGTTAAACATCTATGTGACCTGGAGGAAATTACTCCACTAATCTGGAACCCAGTTCTCTCATCTGTGATGTGATGAGTTTAGAATAAATGACTTCTAAGGTTCCTTCAGTTTAAAACTGATTCTAGGAGTAGCAGTTCCTTTGAAACATAAACATATGATCTTGAAAGCCTAAAAATTTCTAGGAAATGCGTAGCTGGCAGATTTATTTTAGTGAAGCAATTATAGAACCACCCTTTTTCGGTTGTGATATCACTCTGTTGATTCATTTTGTGTATTAATACCATAAATCTTATAAACCAACTATATAAATAATAGTGATGGTATATTTTCTTTTTGTTTAGTGCTTTATGTTTACAAAGTTTAACAAACTTTGTTGATGTTGTTCATTTTTTTCAGTAACGTCTGACTCTTCATGACCCAATTTGGGGTTCTCTTGGCAAAGAAACTGGAGTGGTTTGCCATTTTCCCCAGCTCATTTTACAGATGAAAAATTAGAGGCAAACAAGGTTAAGTGACTTGCCCAGGGTCACACAACTAGTAAATGTCTGAGGCCTGATTTGAACACATGAAGATGAGTCTTCCTGACTTTGGACCCGGCACACTGTGCCACCCAACTGCCCATTAACATACATTATTTGTCTCATTTGATTTTCCTAACTATTCAATCAATAAGTTAGGTGGAACAGGTCTGAAACGGTTTTCCTTTGTAGAATAAAACATTTTTCCTGTGATTTTTATTAAAGCTGCATGCCCTTTTTAAAAGTTTCTTGGGTCTTCCCTCTACTGTATACTCTTCTACATGAGCTAATTTAAGTCTCATTTTCTTTTTTGGCTAGGTAATGGGGTGAAGTGACTTGCCCTGGGCCACACAGCTAGTAACTGTCAAGTGTCAAGTGTCTGGGGCTGGATTGGAACTCAAGTCCTCCTGACTCCAGGGCCAGTACTCTATCCACTGTGCCACCTAGCTGCCCCTATAAGTCTCATTTCTGAGGATTGGTTACATATTCCTTTTGGGGTACCAATATAACATTCTCCATAGATGGTAGTAGCAGGCCAACCTCATCAACTATAGGAATTCCCTCATTCATTTGGACGTGGCATGGTATATCCTTCATGGAGTGGTCAACACACCTTTGGTAAACCCATGTCTCCTTGTTTTCTGCATTGTTTTTAAAATTGAAAATGAGAATATTTCTTTGGTTGCATCTGTCAGGGTCCTCTATCTCGCCATAAAGTATTCATAAAGCTATCGCTGTCAGCCTTTAAGAACTGTGCTTTGCTCTGTTGTGTCGTGTCAGGTGGTCATTTCGTTTTGTCTTACATTTATCATCACAGCAGGATCTTTATATTCTGTAATTATTGGTCAGTTATTTGACTGTGAAAATGTAGTCTACTATTGAAAATAATCTGCATTAAGTCTAATGATGATTTTCTCATATTTTCATCTAAGATACTTTTTGATGGAGACATATACCATTATCAATAAAGCTTTTGTGAAAATGAGAAAGATGGCATACGGATCGATTGTTATTAATGTCTTCTCAATCATCTTGTTTTGGATGCTAATTTAATCCATGACCCTTTCTGCTCTTTGGCAGTTTTCCCACTCTTCAGGTATCTTGAAAGTCAATCCTGAATGTCTAGCACTTGATCGATCATTTCCAGCACGGATATCACCCTTTGTGTGTATTTGTTAAGCTTCCAGCTTCTCTCCCAGACTCTTATCTCCTCATGAGCTATTTCTGTTTCCTCATGTTGCATATTAGATCCTGAGATGGTATGGCCAAATGTGGAGGCTCCCTCTGTCATTCCATTGTGACTTTCTAGGGTCATTCATTTTTAGTGGCTGTGGGTCATAATTGCTTATCATAAAAACTGTAACAAATGCCTTTTCTTTTAATTCCATTTGTTGTCTTTCTTCCAGTTTCATGTCAGTGTTTTTGCAATGATTATGTTTATTTAGGTTTCATATCAGGGTTTTTCAGAGTAATTTTCCCCTTCCACCCACTGGCTTTCTTTTTCATATGAGCCTGTTTTCTTAACCAATATTGCTCTTATTTACCATGTTCCTCTGCTCCATAAAAAGTATTATTTGCTGACTAATGTGGTTTCTTGACCTTTTTGTCTGTCTTTGTTCTAGTGATTTTTTTATCAGTCAAATTTCAAAGAAATAGTTATCATCACAGTAAATGTCCTTATTTTTATCTCCCACCTTTTTGAATCAACACCTTGTTCAAACAGGTTGGTATGAAGGTTTTTGTTTTTGTTTGTTTGTTTTTTGGTATCATTTATTATTTTAGAGGGTGCTAAGAAACCCATTGTTTCTGACCATCTAAAATTTTACTTTTTACTACTGACATTGTAAATTGAAGATTATTGTCTGATAACCAGTGAGGTGATATACCCCCGGAAGAACTTAATCACATCAATATTGACATTTTTGCTACAAATGAAACCAGATGGCACAAAGAAGTTACCTTGCTGGCCCATATCTTCTCACCAGAAAGTTGAGTAAAGGAGCTGATAGAGTTGGTTTCACTGTGTACCTACAGGTAATAAGAAATATTTCATGGAACACTTGGTCATCTTACCTTTTAGAGTTTTTGATAAATGTTGGCAAAGATATTGTCATCAAAATAGTGGCATCTTATGCATCAACGATCTATAGCAGAGGACAGTGGGAAATATGAAGAATTTGTTAAGATCCTCTAAACCAAATCAACATATAAACCGATACTCAATGACTTCAATATAAAAGTGGTTAATGGGGGGAAACTTAGAAAAAATTAGGAAATATGGTTTGGAATTAAGGAATAGAAGCAGCCACAGAACCTGTAAGATATTCAGAAGCGTCATACCTAGACATTATGAATACTTCTTTTAAGAAGAGAATCAGAAAGTGCTAGACATGAAAAACAATGAACAATATCACAAAAAATAGAATTTTCATAAACTTAGACAAGGAATAACCTGCTCCTGATGTGATTTTCATTTTAGAATCAGCTATGAACTGGTTAAGAACAGAGATGAAATTTAACAAAAAATAGAAAAAATGGTCTCTGTATATATTGAAATTTATATGTATATATATATATATATATGCACACATATATATATACACACATAAAATCTGAATAATATTGACATGAGAACAGGGCTGTTAAAGCCCTTCATACAAACTTGAAAAAGATTAAAACTACCTAAGTTAATTAAAATCCCAGGTATCGTGGAAAACTTGAGGCCATGAAGCTAGATTTCTTTATACAGTAGGATTTCATTAGACAGTGCATTGCAGGTTGAATACCCTGGTTGGAAATTTTGGAGCAGACAGTCCTTTGAGTTATTCCTGGAGCTAGGCTTATGTTTTGTGCCTAAGGCTTGAAAACAGATAAATCCAAATTAGCTCAAAGCTAAAATGCTGCCATCACCTCAGAGCTTTAAGCCATGTGGATCAAACAACCTAGACCAGCCTATCTGTAACCAATATTCTAGTCATCCTTCAGATTGGACTAAATAAAGAAGATTCCTGGTGCATCTAATGCAAGCATGTTTTAATACGATAGTCCAAAGACACAGTTGTTAACTATATTGACACTGCTTTTGTAATACATTGATTGAAATGGTTATTTTTTGTGATAATTAATGTGCAGTCAGATTTTTTTTTCCTTCTCAACTTATCATTCTTGCTCTATTTCCCTTTCATACCATATTATGACTATAAAACCATTTTAGAGGAATTTTAAAAAAATTATACATAACCAGTTCTTATTTATGCCATAAGGTTTGCTTTACATGAAAAATTAACTGATACTTCAGATGTTACTGCCTAACAATTCTTAATAGAATAAGAAATTGAACATCTTTAAAGCTTTAAAATTATATTACAATTATGAATTTTATTAGAATGAGCGTCAGGACAAAATAGCTGATCTCAGTGATGCTGTTTCAATTACAAAAATGCACACTTATATTTTGGAAGCCAGACTACTGGAAGATATGTTTTACAGTGAATGCATCTAGACAAGTTGTACAATTCAGTGATTCTTGGTTAACCTGATATATATCTTCACCAGACTAATTCTTAGTCTCTATGACTTAGAAATACTATAATTGTTTTGTAGTAAATGAAAATTATAGTTATTGAGACACAATCTAAAATGCATCTAATTGTCCACTTATTTTAGTTCTAGTTTATAGCTTTTGAAATGAATGATAGATAACATTTTTAAATAACTGCATTAATTTTCTAATAAAATTTTCAAACTTGAATGTCCAAAGTAAATTTTTTTTTCCTTTTCATGTGAATATCTGGGTAATTTATTTTGTCATCATTCTTTTAATTAAGTTGTCCTTTCCCCCAAAAAGATTTAAAAACCCTTATAATGTATATTTTTCTTATAGAATTAAGTTCAGGTACCTGTGGCATCTGAAACAGTTGGTAAAATAAAGTTTCATTTTATACATACACATGTGGACTGATTAGATACTGTATGGGTAACCTTATAACCTTTCTGAATTCTGTTTCAATTTGAATTAGCATCTGCTTAGCCTCCTGGGGAGGATGGGAGCCACCAGGATGGCCTCCAATGAAGTACAAGAATGAGCAGCCCAGCTGTAGACTGTATCATGTGCCAGTAAGAGGAAGCGAGCCAGCTGGCTGCCCTCTCCAAATTTGCACAGTGAAACCACTAGGCATTTCTTGCCTTTATAGAAGAAAAATTTTGTTACGTGGGGAAGAAATAGTACTTCCATTTCTCAGTGACTATCTTTTTTAAAAAAAAAAAAGATCTTTGGGAAAGCAGTTCAGAGGCTTTATTCACCATGTTTTAGTGCTAAAGACCATAAAGTTGCTATCATGATGAAGGGTTCTTGTTTATTTGTTTGTTTTGAGGGAAAGTTTGGAAAGTTCCATAACATTCCAGTAGATACGTACTGAAATGTAAAAGCTTTGTTTTTAGGACTTAAATTTAGCCAGGGATTTCTGAAGCTACCGAGCATTAAGATCTAATGGTCTGGCCTCTCATGGATGCTCTGTATTATGGATACTTTGTTGTGAGCTAAAGCTGGAGTGTATTATAGCCCCTTGAGTTTGTCCTCCTTTGGACTTACCTTCCTTATGACTGAGTTGGTCTCCTAGCTCAGGAAAGTAGAATTAGGTTATCACCCAGTAGTGTTTGGTGGCTCAGTGAGTCTGGAGTAAACCCAAGTTCAAATTCAGCCTTAGACACTTCCTAGGTGTGTGACCCTGAGCAAGTCACTTAACCTCTGATTGCCTGACAAGATGGATTCACTGGAGAAGGAAATGGCAACCTACTCCAGTATACTTGCCAAGAAAACCCCAAATAGGGTCACGAAGGGTCAGAAATGATTGAACAATAAGCAACAGAAAGTATTGTTTGAATTGTAACAGTAAATCAACCACATTCTCCTTAAATAGACAGTATGAGCAATGGAAAAATCCAATGGGTTTTAGTTCTTTGTTCTAAAGGTCATGATAACATTTTTTACTTGTTTCAGTTACCTAATACAACTAAAGTTAATGATATTCGATGTTTTTCCTATGTAATGCACCGTCAGTAAAACATAAATTTTGAAATATTTTATTTAACAGTACATATCTTAATATGCAAGATACAGAGTATAGAAGCAGTAACTAATTAGGACTAAAAGCTGTATAGTCAAAGACTAGGCCAACACTTAAAACTGCCACAGCAATTTCTACTAAATGAGGGGACAATTTAAGAAACTAAATTGTGATACTGGAGGGGCAGCTGGGTGGCGCAGTGGATAGAGCACCTGCCCTGAAGTCAGGAGGACCTGAGTTCAAATCTGCCCTCAGACCAGACACTTGACACTTACTAGCTGTGTGACCTGAGCAAGTCACTTAACCCCAATTGCCTAAAAAAAAAAAAAAAAAAAAATTTGTGATACTGGAAGAATTTGCTAAAATTCTTCATTTTAATTTTATACTATACTGTAAACCCTCTGCATTTATAGATTGAAAATTCATGGTTTCAAATATAGGCTATTGACAACTTAAGAATATATTATGTTTCAAAGGTTAATTTTAAATCTGTTATTTGGGAATTTGAAAACATCTTCCCATAGAACCAATATTATATATGACGAGTCAAACTAAACTTATTAACCCACAATATTCCTGTTGTTTGGTGCTGTACCAATGGTTCCACAGGCCATATTTGTCATATGATCATATATGCCTTTAAGAATAGGGGATTGGATTCAGTCACACAGGCCAAATAGGTAACTACAGGACTTATCTTTGAAATTCATCATCTTTTGCTTAGTTCCCCTCTTTTATCTTCTGTGTCCATTCCCAAAACAGTACCAAGGGGGAGTACAGATGAGCAGTGTCAGCTCCTGGTTGCCTCTCCTAGAGGTTAGACATGTCACTCAGAACGAATAGAGGGAAATGAGTTGCTTGGAGCACCAGGCTACTGTGAGTGCGCTGCCGTTGCCTTCCCTGGACGTTATCTCTCCCCCACAATGAGCCATGAATTTCACAAAGTTTAGGCAAACATATCCACTGCTCTTAGCAGCCCCACACAAAGATTTTTCTTCTTTTATCCTAATTTTGGGAAGAGCTTCCAGAGCTCAGATCTGGCCTACAATCCATCTTTGTTCCTCCCACACCTCTTCCTTATGCCATTCACCATGTATACAAATATTTCTGTGAGAAAATGAGGCTCCAACCCGAGTCTTAGTGACTAGTGTGATGAGGTGGAAAGAACATGAGACTGGGCTTCGGGACATTTGAATTCTAATTGGGGTTCGCAGCATTTAACACTGCCCTTAAACTAGTAATTCAGCCTCTTTGGGGTTCAGTATCCCCATCTTTAAGATGATTAAGATGCATTCAATAATCTCTAAGGTCCCATTCAGCTCTTCTCTTCTGTGATTTATATAATAAATAGCACATCTCCCTCAGCTCCTGCAGGAAGAACAGGGACTTCTATTTTCACCCTCCCCCATCTGACAGGCATTTGGAGCAAGGAACTTCCCTTCCTGTGAACCGAATAGGACCTTCCCTGATTTGGGCCAGGGACTATTGGGTGAAGGTTGGAGGAGGTTTAGGGGCAAATGCTACAAGTAGTGAGGAACAAGTGTCCACAGGATGCTTCTCACACCTGGACTGACTCCCTTGTCTCTCATTCCCTTTCTTTTCTTCCTCAGGTGGACCCCAGGGATAACCTCACCTGCTTCTCTGTCAGCTGCTACTCCTTATTTCTAAGAATTCTGTCTCCTCTACTCTAGAATTAAATGCAATTTCACAGATATCTATTTCCAAAGCAAATCCTCACCTCTTGAAAATTATCTAATGTATTTTACTACTAAAACAGTGGGGAACAAGTAAAAGAAGGTTTGAGGACTTGCTTCTATGCCTTTCCTCTGCCTTACCTATTTTCCCTTAGAGGCTGTGGGTAAAATTGTGTGGAGGTGTTAGTGAGGGTGGAACAGCTTCTGGGGTTCTGTCCCCATAAATGCTACCACTAATGATCCATACTGGTCACAGGTCACTTTAGAGGTTTGAAACAGGGAAGTGGTGAGAGAGATCCCAGGCAGCAGTGAGGAGGAGAAATAAGTCGAGGGAGATACAAAACAATAGTAATAGGGAGGGAAGGAGTGTGCTTTAGGCCAATGACCACCTGGCTAGTGTGGCTGTTGTGGGTTGGTTTTTTTAATGTAAGAAACGAAGGAAACATACATTTATTAGGTGTCTACTGTGATGCAGACACACAAAATAAAAATGTTCTCATTTGATCCTCACAACAACACTGAGAAGTGCTGTTATGACCTCCATTTTATGGTTGAGGAAACTGAATGAGACATAGGTTAAGTGACATGCCCAGGGTCACACAGCTAGCAAGTGTCTGACTTAGGATTTGAACTACAACACACTACACACTGTGTTACCAACTGCCTCTAGAGGAATGAAGTCAGGCATGCCTGTGTTCAATGTGTTTCCCAAAAGAAATCAATGGCTTCTGTTCACTGATGCTACTTCAGCCTCAATTTCCACCCTATCTCCCTTCTACTCCTCCCCACCCCTCATTAATGTTTGCTGATGTTCCTTGGTTTAAATTGTCTTTGCTTGGAGATAATTAGAAGCTAAGGCGTGTTAAAAGCAAGTTGTTAAAGTAATTCCAGCAGCTAACTGAGACTTTCTACTTGTTGGATTATAGGGAAATTTATAGATCATTACAAAAGGTAGAGATTTGGAAGGGAATAACTGAAGCATTCTGTTTCTGAAACACTTGTGCATTTCTCTATTTGCAGAGAACTCTACAACCCTATAAGTAGAAAGAGATAATTTGTATTTATTGCCACATTCTCTTCCCACACCACGCCACATCTACTCATTAGAATAACATCTCACTTATCCAAAGTCCCCATATCTGTCTACTTCTCTCAGCCCTCCACCACACCATGTCTCACAAACCTGTAAGTAAAAGTCTTCAAGCACTGGAGTTACTTGACACCAAGTTGCCATAAATGTGGGCTAGGGAGTAGGCAGACTGATGGAGCTGGAATCAGGAAGACTTGAGTGTGAACCCCCCTCTCACAGCTGTGTGGCCATGGTCAAGTCACAAATCCTCTTAGCTTCCATTTCCTTATATGCAGAATGGGAACAACAAAGCCTGTCCCACCTGCCTTAAGGGGCTGTTAAGATGTTGTAGTTAGATGGAGCATATGTAGCCTGTTATTAAATGTCCTAGATTAATACTCCTTAAGTCCTCGCTCAGATCTTGATGACCTATTGCCTTCATGAGTTAGTCTGTAGCAAATTAGGAAGACCAGAGGAGAAGTAACACTGGTATGGCCGGATAGGAGTCTTTTAGAGATATCCTTAGTGACAGAAGGAGAAATGGTATCTGTCTAAAAGAAGAGACTGCAAAACTAAAAAGTGAATTGAAAGCTGTAGTAACTCACCCTGAATAATGAGTGGTGTCATTATAGAAAGAATTGGGCATTGGGA
Organism: Vombatus ursinus; assembly: GCF_900497805.2. Lineage (NCBI taxonomy): Eukaryota > Metazoa > Chordata > Mammalia > Diprotodontia > Vombatidae > Vombatus > Vombatus ursinus. The sequence goes on along the minus strand of NW_020954580.1, from coordinate 11,465,571 downwards.
GAAATTGAGTTCAAAGCCCACTTCTGATACCTACTGGCCTGACCATAATTCTATGAGTTTTAGTTTCCTCACCTATAAAATGGGCTGATGCCTACATTCCTTATCTCTCCTGGTCATGAGGATCATCCAATGAGATCATGTGGGAAAGTCCTTTGTAAGCTTAATTCTGTTGTTGTTCAGTCTTTTTTCAGTCATGTCCAAAACTACGTGACCCTGTTTGGGATTTTCTTGGCAGAGATACTGGAGTAATTTGCCATTTCCTTCTTTAGCTCATTTTATAGATAAGGAAACTGAGGCAAACAGGGTTAAGTACTTACCCAGGTTCACACAGCTAGTAAGTGACTGAAGCCAGATTTGAACTTGGGAAGATGAGTCTTCCTAATTCCAGGCCTAACACTCTGTGCACAGTGCCATGTAGCTGCCCATTTTGTAAGCTTAAAGTACTATATAAATGTCAGCTATCACTATTATTAATAAGAGGTAAAATTGTATTTAATACATTCTGTTTAATAAGTTAAACAGAGGTTCCCGAAGTAGGTGATACTGCCCCCTGGGAATGCTGGAACGATGCGTGTGGCAGGGTAGTGGCCTCGGGTGCAAATGGGGAACATTGAATAAAAAGAAGGGGGCAGTAGAAGCAGAAGATAAGAAGAGAAGATAAGAAGATTTTGAAAAACCATTCGTACATGTTTCATCTGTTGTGTAACAGTTAAAGTAGTGATTACATTATTTTCCAAATAAACACACAAAATTCAAGTTATACTTGACTGTCAGTGGTCGAACAAGTGTTGGCAGGTGAGCCTGTTGAGCATTGTCGGGATGTCCAGCATGCGTTGGCATGAATATGTGCGTGTAATGAGTTGTTTACAATACAGTTGCATGATGCAATATTGTGTCATCAAAATTTCAGTGCAGGAAAAAGACCCAGAAATTTACAATAAATTATTAAATTTAAGATGCGTCATTTAAAAAATATTTTAATTTTTTTGAAATGACTCAAATTAAAAAAAAACTATTAAAGGGTTAGAGAAAGTAGATTTCAGAGGGGTGCTGAGTAATTTTTTTTTAAAAGGGGGCAATGGCCAAGTAAGTTTGAGAACCTCTGAGTTACAGTAATGCATTTTAGAAAGAATTACATTTTAAATATGGTCAAAATTTAAAAATAAAGAACTTTTTTTTAACATGTGGGAGTAAAATCAGTATTTTCTTTTCCTTCTGAGTAATTTCCCCCTGGATAATGTGTACTTCTTCTCACTAAGAGAAACAAGCTCTTGAAGATACATTGTAGATCCCTTTAGAAATTGGGGATTTCTGAATGACCCTGCTTGCAGCAAGTAAAGTAAGTGCTTCTGCACTCATTAGCCATGCTTCATCAACTAATCTGGGCCAGCTTTCAGAGAGTTCTGCAATGAGCCGGGGTGGTCACATGAAAGCCTAACAGCAAACAATGGCTGCAGAATTTATCCAAAGGGTTCATCCCATTTTCTCCTTGTTCCTCAGTCTCCTTATCTGTAAAATAGGGATAATACTAGCAATTATCTCTCAGAGTTGTGAGGGCGAAATGAGATAATATTTGTAAAGCGCTCAGCACACTACCTGAAACGTAGTAGCTATAGAAATGCTATTGTTGTTCCCTCTCCAGAAAAATCAGAGCAAATTATGTAAGTAAAAATAGTGATGTAGACAATTGGTAATGCCACACTCCTTATTGAAAAAAAAAATTATTACCTCTAGTTACCTCTAGACTTTTTTCTTTTTGAATGAACCCTAGAATATTTCCTATTTGTAGGAAAGCACTTAATAAGTGTTTGTTATGATGATAATTTGTGGGAAGAATGAAAGAAGCATGTGATGAACCATGCCAGTCCATGTGCAATATAAACATTTTATCCATACTCATGAAAAGCATTTAGTTAATAATTGTAGGGATGATTCCTTATGTTCCATTCATCCAAACAACTCAGTCCATTTCTAGGATCACAAAACAATGAGATAAGATTTTATATACTATAGCTTAAAGTGTATTGAGCTTTTTTACATGTTTTAAATAGTGGAATTTTAATCATTTTCCTTATTCTTTAATCCATATTGTTATCAGTAATCACAGATTACCACATAATACTCTCTCCATCTTTGGAAAGATGATAGAACACAAAATCAAACAAGGAAAATACTTATTTTTCTATAAGTAAAGAAATTGAGGAAAAAACACTTAAAATTATATTGATGAAAGCATCTGTATATTTGTTTGCTCACAGGTAGACTTGGTTAAAGGTAGACTTATTTACATTTCTTCCTCTGAAGACTGAAAGTAATTATTTGATGTATTGTTCATTCAGCATTTATCACAAGTTAACTTCTGTCGTTAGTTGTTATTTTATGTTTGTTCTTCCCATTATAGTATACATTCTTTGAATTTAGAAAATATACTTCATTATTATATCCCAGTGCCTCATACATAGTAAACATTCAATAAACATTTACTGATTGGTTAATTGATGTCTAGTATGATGTATATTGAAATGAAGTAGATTTTGAATTTTAGTGGGATGAATTTTGATTAAGATAATTTCTTATGTTTTTGATATTTCAAAAGTAAGTTGTCCTATTTAAAATCCCATACTATTATAGATTATAGTCAAATCTACCTACCCACACCTCCTCAGTGACCAGACTGATGATTAATACCATTGGGTTTTCTTTCTTAATTCTTTAATGTAGGTCACTTTTTGTTGTGATAATAATTCAAATGTATTAAAATAATTTAAAAAGATGTCCAAATTATAATATTATATTATAATAAAATAAAAGGTTAAACATATTCCTAATAACACTTGATCTATAATAATTTCAATTTATATTTTGGCCATCTTACAAAATTAAGAGATGTTTTAGGTTCCCCCCCCCCCAGTAAATTGAGATTTTGATTTAAATGAAAATGCTAGTACAATTAGACAATAACTTACATTATCATCACCTTGGCCTAAGTTTTATGAACCATTATGTTTATTTTAGAGGTAATAGGTTTTTGTGTTATAGATTCTTTGACAAAAAGCACTGAAAGAGGTCAAATGTGATCAGAAAAGGAGAGTGTGATGGATAGTTCAGGCACTTCTCTGATAGTCACAAAATATTAAAAGAGCTAGAGGAAGCAATCTATTGCATCTGACATATAAAGCTCCTGTATAAGATTTATGGAAAGATTTGGATAAGAGTCTCTTAGAATGAAAAGGCATTTGCATAACTCCGATTGTTTGCAAGTTTTTACTTCCATCAATCCCAAATTTTCTTCTTTGCACTTTGCACTTCACAGGTGAAGAAAGGCCCTTCTCCTATAAAATCACAGAGCTATGCAAGTATCCAAATAGTTGACTGCCAACATTTTCTTGTAAATATATCCCACAAAAAATGCTATGCTTGTTGGGTAAAGGGATACTAGATAAATGAAACCCACCCATTCTTACTGCCCCTTACCCCAACCACAAGAATTCATGTTAACCATTAAATTCAACATTACTGAGTCACAAAATTTAGTCATTTCTTCTCCTAGGTTAACAGCAGCTCAAACAATGTCAAACTTGAATGACACATTGTAATCCTTCCTCCCTTCTCTGCTTGTGAATGTGTGGATCATCGAAATAGTGGCATCCAAGTAGAAGAGCAAACACAAGATTGGCTGCACATTTCTGTATTTGATAACAAGATTTTTTTTTTTTTAAAAAAAGTAGACCTGAACCAGTTACCTTCATTGCAAGAAATAGTGACTGGTGTGGAGCTCCTGGAGTTGAAGCTGAGGTGTGACTCTGTAGGAGTGTGGGGATGAAGGTTGTTCAGGGGCTCAGGAGGAAGGTACTGGGTTAAATGAGAGTCTCACCTTTATGGCCGGTCCCCGCCCTGGCAGCACTGGTGACTGTGATGACGAACGTCAGGCTTGGCACAGTTCTGAGTCAAGGCCAATCCCAAGGAGATGCTGGACCTGCATTTTAGAGAGTAGATGACTGTGGTGTCTAGGGCTATGATAGCATTATCATGGTATCAATTCTGTTCTTCCCCTGGCACTTTGGAGGAATGGGTGAGGGCAAGGAGGGTGATTGAGGAAACAGCTGCAGGGTTTGCAATGGCTCATTTGGGACTCTGCAGGTAGTAGACCTACTTGAGGCAGGTAGAGTAGCATTTGAGTAGCCTTCATTGTGAGGAAAAACTTGAGGCAGCAGTTGGGTATGGGGACAGTCTACCTTGTTCTAAACCTGTAAGATGGGAATGTTTCTCCCAGGCTGGCCCTTTTGATAGGTGTACTACTTTAATGGCCGGTGCTCTGCTTTCATGGCAGAATGTATCTGGCAAGTAAAGTGGTTGGACTTGGATCCTGAATAAGCATAAACGGAAGTAGTGAAAATGGCCAAAAGGAGATGACCAAGTTCCACAGCCCAGCTGTGTTGGGCAGTTCTGGGGTCTTGTTTTTACTGTGGATAACTCGGGTACTGAACTGTCTGATCGTATTGGTAAAACTGAAAAACAAGTCAGTAGTCTACTCTCACAGCGGGAGGTGAGGATGGAGATGGGACTGTTTGGTGTAGGAAAGTGACCCCATCATGGACTTAAAGACAGGTTACATGCTGACCATATGATGGAAGTGTTATTTGGCGGCCCCCAGCAGCAGCATAATAAAAGGCCTTTTGAAGTAAAGGTGGAGATTGAAAGGATACGGATAAGGAAGAAGCTGTAGTCCTGGGCAGAGAAGGTTGAGGTTCAGTTGAAAAAAAAGGTAGAGGAGACTGGAGAGTGTAAGATTTTTCTGGCATAAAAACTAAGTTTAGCTTTTTTGAAATTAAAAACGAATTCCACTTTTTGCTCCTAACTCTTTCCTCTGGGGTCAAACAGAAATATAACCCATACTTGAAAAAAGAGTTCTCTCTACATCATATCTGAAAAGGGGCCGTTTAGCCTTTGCTGAACCCAGCCCCTCCAAAGGCTGCTCATCACATGTTTGCATACCTCCCAAATTTTCTTTTTTGCAACTTTCATCCATTGTTCTTAGTTCTATCCTTTGAGGACAAGCAGAACTGTCTTACTTGTCTTCCATGTGAGAGTTGTTTAGTTACTTGATGATAGTAATCAAGGCCCCCTACTCTAAGTCTTCTGTTCTACAGGTTGTATACTGCCTCTTTTCTGTGCAACATTAAATTTGCAGGCTAAATATTTCTTCAAACAATTTGCGTGTTACCAGGTTTTGAATCCCTTTACTATGCCAGTCACTGCACTCTTGGATATATTCTGATTTGTCAGTATCCTTCTTAAATCGAGGTAACCAAGACCTGGACATAATGCTCCAGATATAGTCTGACCTGGGAGGAGTACATAGATCTATTACTTCTGTCATTCTGGACACTATATTGTCATTAATGTAGCATAAGGTTATATTAGAGGCAGAAGAGTATAGGACAGAGTTGTTGAACTTGAGGCCAGCACAACTCTCAAGTGGGACCAGAATCAGATTCAAATGTAATTAAGAAATGTTTATCAAAATAAATAAAAATACAAGACAACATAGATAATGTTAACTTACGGTTTTCTGAGTCAAAATGCAGCCAACAGGGATCTATTTCTATTTGAGTTTGATCTCATTGGTTGTGGTAGGTGAAATCCGAAATGACTGAGGAAACAGAGGTTTCAAGCTTCTGAGAATAGCAGTTTATTAAGCAAAACATGTCAGTTGAATAACAAATTGAGACCAAGCCTCCTCAGCTTTGGCACTGGATCATGAGATTTGTACACATTATATTTTATACATTATTTTTTATTTTATACATTAAAAGATAACAGGATATAAACCAGGATTTTCTAATTTGAGGAAAAATTAGGGGCTTTTCAAGTTGGGAGCAGGTCAGCAAACAGGTGCAATTCCCTGAAATCAGAGAAAGAAGTGTCCCACTTCCTCCCCTGCCCCAGTGTCTGTATTTAAACAAAGGAACACAGAACAGTAACAGGGTCAGTTTTCAGATCAGGCATATGGGTTGCTTAAGCGATGTCAGTGCAACCAAGGTCCTGAGTTAAGGATCTCTAAGCAGTAGGTTGGTAGGGATGGTCCTGTTTCCCAGCCATTTAAGGCTGGGTTCAAACACTACAATAAAGTTTTGTCACTATTCCCATAACTGAATAAAATTTTCTCGCAAGACAGAAATTGGATTAGACCCATAATTGAATAGAAAAGGAACTGAGTAAGACTCAGAATTGAGTCACAAGATGGAGTCAGTGTGGTTCATTCAATTCCCACAATTTCCACAGGATTAAAGAACCAGCCTTAGAGTCAGGAAGCTACTGACAGACTGGCTGTGTGATCCTGGGCAAGTCACTTAACCTCTCAATGTTCCAGGCAACTCTTTAAGCCTATAAATTGACAAGCAAACACTGATCTGCTTTGGTAGAAGGAGTTTTCTTCCCAGGCATTTCCTATACCAATGAAATCACAGGTCTGGGTGGGGGTGGGGGGGAGGTGGGGGGAAGTTACATTAGCTTTTCTGGCTTTCACTCGATAATGTTGACTCTTAATGTTCATTAAAACTTTTTGATATTTTTACATGGATTATCTAATTGTCATTTCTCAATCCTGTATTTATAACATTGATATTTAAATTTTATTAAATTTTAAATTAAATTAAGTTAATTTAATATTAAATTTAAATTTTAGGATATCAACATGTTGTAAGGAAGAGGAAATGCCTCAAAAAGTATAATCAAGGCTTTCATTGACCTTGGGACACAGATTTATCACAGATACTAGTTAGTCTCTTTGGTGTTTTTTATGTCTAAAGTCTTTGGCATTTAAGCAATACAAATTGCCGCATAATACTCCCCAAGGAGATTTTTCACAGTACAGGAGAAACAAAACCTTCTCACACAAAGTAAAAGAAGACCTGTGCACTTCCAACTACTTAGAGCTGTATAGTCCTGCGTGCCTTTTCTATCCCTGCCCCAAGCCCTGTAAGTTTTTGCACAAGCAGTGTTATTAGCAGCAACATCCAAACACCAATGGAGATACAGCAAATTCTCCCTACCTTTGTGTGCTGGTGTCAGAGAGAAGCTGATGCACTCTATGACTCTTGGCTGTAGCTGCCATATCAAAGCCCATGCATGGCTCAGCTACTTCTTGTCTCTCTGTGATAACATAACAAAATGCAGCACTTTCCACTTATTCCTATTACATTTCATCTTTATAGATTTGGCACATGGTTTCTTCCCCCTGAACTCTTTTTAGATCCCAGTTCTGTCATCCACCACATTAAGCTATTATTGCATCTTGCTTTGTGTCGCCTGCAACTTCTATAAGCATGCTATCTGTGTCTTTGCCCAAGTTATTGATTAAAGTGTTGAACTTAATGGTAACAGGGACATACTCTCTGTGACTCTCTTCTAGAGACCTCATCAGGGATGACACAAATCCGTTAATCAGTCACTAATTGCTACTCTTTGGGTCTGGTTGTTCAGCTACTTCTTAATTGATCTGATTTTTCTTTTATCCAGTATACCTCTCTCCTTCTTGTAGACAAGCCTATGATAATATTCTTTATTAAATGTCTTGCTGAAACCAGACTTGCCATTTCCATGCTATTTCTCTGATTTAGCCACCTGCTGATTTTTAGGTTCATTTTACATGTGAAATTCCATTATTTTGTTCTGAGATTACTGACTATATCTGATAATCCTTCTAACCCTCCATCTCAGGTTCTTGCCTTCCTCAATGCCACTGACTTTTCTTCCCACATCAACCACATAGCATCACTGCCATGGCCTGTATGTCATCACAAGGTTCTGTTTCATTTCTACAGCCTCCCAATCTCTGGCCAGACTTTCCTTATCGCTCCTAATTGCTGTCAAATACATAACATGCTTTCTTCAGCCCTTGGATCCTCTAATTACTTAACTTCTACTTTCCACAGCTCATACTCATTTTGGCTTCAGTGGACTCCTTTCCTCCCTTAAGCAAATACTTCAATGACTCCTCTACCTAAACTTTCTTCCCCTTTTGACATTCTGCTGTGTCCACCTTTTAGACCTTCAATGACTTGGGTCATTGTCACTATTTTCCTTCTTTTCCTTTTTGGCCACTGAGCGCTACAGAAAGAAAAATGCTTTTAAACTTTGTACAAGTTGCCGATTAGATACTCATTCTTCAAAAATTCATCTGATTGCATGCCATTTTGTGGAGAAGGTAAGGAAGGGAGGGAGGGAGAAAAATTTGGAACTCAAAATCTTATAAAAATGAATGTTGAAAATTATTCTTATATGTAATTGGAAAAATAAAATACTACTTACAAGGAAAAATCATCTGAGGCACTTGTTTATCATATATATCCTCATGCTTATTTCCCACAGTTGTTATTTTAGGCCTTCTATATCTGCTCAAACCCCAGGCCGACACCTTTTATCCACAGAAAATAGCTTTACTTACTATTTTACCAGAAAAACTGAGTCCATTTCCAATGAGGTTCCTCATCTACCTCTTATTTTTCTCTTCTTCACTTGAATATATCTTTGTATCTTTTACTAACCTTCCTTTCTTCTCATCATTCCTTGAAGAAGAGATACCCTATTCCTTTACAAAGTTAATATCTCTGATTGAAGAAGAAACTGACCCTTCTATTTCCCAGATGGTAACTCATTGGGTCTTATAATACAAATGAAGTAGAGGATGTTGGAATGACTGAATAAATCAAGTCAATTGATAAAAGCAATAGATATCTAGTGAAGACTTACCTTGTTGAAAGAAATGTCTAGCTCAGCATAAAATACAAGTCTATTAAAATTTTACATATATATGTATATATGTATATGTATACATGCATATATTTACATATTTATTGTAATTTGTATTAGTAACCCTGAAGATCCCAACACACAAGCACTCCTGAAAATGGGATGAAATAGATTACCGTTTCTACATCTAGTTGATATAATATCACCAAAAGCCTACTTTTAACATTCTACTTTAAGAACAGAGAGTACAGCGGCAGATCCCAGATGCCCAAGAGCTGTCTTAATTCCTCTGTCTTATTTTTACTGTTATCTAATTAATGAGTTTTGAGGCCTTTCATATCTAAACTACTGAAGACAGTTGTGGGTAGGTGTATAGGACCACAGAACCAGAATTGGAAGGAGGACATCTACCCAATCATCTCATTTTAGAGATAAGGAAATTGAAGGCACAGAGTTTAAACCACTTGACAAAAAGTCACACAGATAGAACCAGATAAGAGATTTGAACCTAGGTCTCCAGGGTACCTGAGCCAGTGCTCCCTCTTTCTCTTGGGTTACTTATTTAGCTCCATAGTAATGGCTGTTTGAGATTTGTTCAGCTAAGAGAGTTTGAGATCCAAATAATACAGAGAAATTCTATATATTCTTCTTAAAAAGGTCTTTTCATTGACCTTCTTATCTCTTAGAATCTCATGTGACTGATGGACAGTTGTCAACTTTCACTTAGGTAAGACTCAAGGAAGCTACTTGCTAATTTAAGTTATGAATAAAGATGAGGGCCAGAACTTGGCCAGGTTTTCTTTTTTTTAAAATATGTTTTATTTGACAGCTAGCAGAACCTGTGTTGCAGGATGTCACTAGGAGAAAAGAGATAATGAGGTTCATGGGGTTGAGAAATTCCATGTAATTTACATTTTTTATGCTTCTCAAGATATTTAACTTTTTACTGGTAACATTAGCTTCAATTCTTTATCCCAGGAACAAGGCAATAACTAATTTACTACTATGATTATTTTGTGGATAGAACTGTCACAAGGAAAGGTGATATGAATGGGAGGGGCTGACGTTACTTAGCGTTAAATTCTGTGTAGCTAGCAAGTACTTCTATTGCATTTTGCACATGGTTAAAAAAACTCTTGAAAGATTTTTCGCTAAACAATGGAGGACATATCAAATCATTATCGTGGTAACCTTTAAAAGTATCTGGAGAGTATTTTTTACTACATTTCTATTATGTTTTCACTAATAGTTATTTCCTGGAGAGCTGGCCTATCTGGCTTCTGTTACATCTATATGTTCCTGCATCACAGTTGACTAGTGGTAATAGGTTGGTTATGATACTCAGGAGTAGACTTAAAATTCTATAAGGATTTTAGTGTGTTATTAATTGTGTCAGGTAGCCAGTTTTGATTAGGCCATAGTCTTGTTTTTAATCATCACATTTGCAGTTTATTCAGTACATAGGACACCATTTGTCGTATTTCTATATACTGTACCCTTAACTCTGTCCTCTGGCAAGGGTGTTTATTGGTCATAAAGGGGACTAGGAAAAAGACAATGGATGGCTGAGTAGAAAGCCTGCACTAGCTCCCTTGGCCTCAATTTCTTTGTCTGTGAAATGACTGGGTTGGAATACACAACCTCCGAGGTCCCTTTCATTGCTAACTTAATGATTCTACTAATGGCAGATATAATTTAAAGTGTTTATTCTCCTGACACCTGGCCATAGATTTTCACTTTTCTTCAGTGTTCTGTTCTGTAATAGTGTCCTGACCACAGACAGTAAGATGGTCAATGGCAAGAAGTTCCTGTTAGGGACATGCTTGAGTGTTATAGACTGAACAAAGTACGGGTTTAATTTGAGGACCAACCAGGAGTTGTTCTCAATGATGCTGTTGGCTACTAGGAAGCAGTCATAGTGGAGTGGAAAGAGTGCTGAATTTGGAATCAAATGACCTGGGAAATGTCAGGTCTAGCAGCTTTCTAGCTATGTGACCCTGGGGGTAGGACTAGATTAATCCCAAGGTTCCTTCCAATTCCAGTATGGCATATGATAAAACAATCTAGGGTCAAGGGCATACTCCATGTCAGGAGAAGGGAAACTGACCAGGGGATGCTACAGAAAGGTACCGTTTAGCATTTCCAGAGGTCAGACCGTGGGGTAAGGAATAGACATTATGTGCATTGTTAAGCTTCTAGAGCCCAGGCTAGGGGAGGAGCTATGATCTGACAGTGATTTCATGGATTATCCTTTATATTTCTGTTATCAATCATCCCTACCCAAATTTATGTAGGTGTGAAATGTCTTTGTGCACCCCTGAAAGTTAATGTAATTGCCCTAGGTTTTATTATTTTAAAAATACATATGATCAGGTAATATGTGTCCAGGTTTAAAGTAAAATTTTGGATCATATTTTGAATTCTGAGATCCAGTGATAATTAACAGATAAAAGCAAACAGTGTACTTTTGTCAACAGCATTAAGCAACATTCAGAAATGTTACAAATATATGAACATTTGGTTCTTTAGGAGTAACATCTGACGAAGATGACATAGCCTTCGTGAATCCCTTTAAAATTTACCATTTCAAGTTAAGTACTCTCATGACATTTTTAAATGGAAATCTATTTTTAATAAATTCCATTTAGCTTGGGTTAATTGATGTTGGTAATAAATATTTTAGTTTAATATCTTAACTTTTTAAAATATGAGTTGACAGGAACCAAAAAGTGTGAAGAAAAATATATATGTAATCTTATTTTCTAATATATTTCAAAAAAGGAAAATAAGCTAGAGTATGTGTTTTGTCTCTAAGTTGTTTCTTATTTATTAGTTTTTAGACATGAAACTTAATAATCGTAATTCCTCTCAATGCCCATGGCATTTTTTGTTCATTGTGAAGGTGATTATTAAATTGTGTTTTTAGCTGTCACTGTTTTACCATAATGACCTGCCTTAATTCTATCATTTATAAATGCCCTATTCCCTAGGGTTACCATGGTCCTCCCAAGTCATGTACGTATATACATTGGTGTTGTTCACTTTTTTTTTTCAGTCACGTCCAACCCTCTATGACTCCATTTTGGGGTTTTTTTTGGCAACGATACCAAAGTGGTTTGCCATTTCATTCTCCAGCTCATTTTACAGATGAGAAAACTGAGGCAAACAGGGTTAAGTGACTTGCCCAGGGTCATACAGCTAGTAAGAGTCTGATGCCAGATTTGAACTCAGGAAGATGAGTCTTCCTGACTCCAGGCCTGGTGCTCCATCCACTGTACCATCTAGCTGCCTGTACATATACATATACATACACATATACATAAACATATACATATGTATATTCTCATGCATATATTTCAGTATTAGTTATATATAAAATGTTTTATAAATTACAATTATATGAAATTCAATAAATCATTTTAACTTGTTTCTCTTTTTAGTTAAACTTAAAACTAAAACTTGGAACTTGATTATAATTTTACCACATCTATTCAAAATTCATCATTTTTATTTGGACAAGAGGTATTTCCTAAAATTCACAGATTAATTGGCATAAATTTTAATTTACTATGAAAAAATCCTTAAGTGATTCTGTGATCTCATTGATAAGTCTCTTCCTTCCAGGAATACAGATTGGAACCCAGCTCTGTTTGCCTCTCTTGTGTGACTTTAGTCCATCTCCTCCCCTAAGTTCATCCCAGGGAATCCACCCAACATACTGGGACCTTTTCTTGCTTTTTCTTGATATCAGCCTATCCATCACTTGTCCCTTGCTTTCGTTACAAGACAGTCGTTTTTATTCACTTATGTATTTCTTGGATGACATCCCTTATTCTACTTTTTCATAATTCTTTCTTTACAATATATTAATAACCCCATTGTCCAGATAAAGAAACTGAGGTCCAGGGAAGTTATGATTTGCCCAAATTCATACATGTAGTGAGCATCAGAAGTAGGATTTGAATTTATGTTCTATGACTCCAGAACCATGCTGCCCTCCTGGCTTTTCCATTACTCTTTGGGCAATTCCCAAAGAATGTCATGGCATGCCTGCCATTCACAGCCGTTCAATATTCTGGAAGAATCTGAATCTTTATTGCAGGGAGACACTTGCACTTATTAAAATAGTTTTACTATTTCTGAAAGGCATTCCAGCCCTTTGTCCTATCCTTATTCATTTCTGGTCCCAACTTGTGGATCATGTATAGTATCTGTCCAAAATATGCATATACACACACATGTGCTTGTGTTGTGCATACATGCACAAAGATACACACAAATCACACACACGGAAGTATGAACTCTTAAGACTGCCCACCTAATTGCATGTCATAATTTGGATGGACAATAGACATTCTTCATCCACTTGGGATTTCCTATATGGAAAATGTCAGGGTAAAATATAAACTCCTTTATTTGATTTTTAAAGCCCTTCTCACCCAGACTTCATCTTATCCTTACAGCCATATTATATATTGCTCCACTTCCCATACGTTATGATCCAATCAAACTGTCTTTCTCTCTCTTCTGCCAACATGGAACTCCTTCTCCCATACATGGCCTGTTCTTTGCCTTGGCCTACCTTGTCTTTCATGCCTTGAATGCAATCCCTTTTCCCCTCCTCCTTACAGAATCCCTCCCTTCCTTCAAGACAGAGATCAAGTGTCCCCTCCTATTCAAAGTCCATTTTGATTCTTCCCAGCTACTAGCCCCTCCCTGCTATTCAGTTAATTTGTATTTACTCTGTGTATATTTGTATATGTACTTGTTGTCTCCCCCCTGTTTTGTAAACCCAGACAGTAGCATAATTCCTGGCACATAGTAGGTACTTAATAAAACAGTTTGTTAATTGATTGACTCTATCCCTACAAATCGCTTTTTATCAAATTTTGTATTCTTCACCTGTAATGTTTCTAATGAAACTCCTTAATATGTACTAAATTATTAGACTATTAGAATTAATTACAAAGCTAAAGGCACTGGTTGATTAACTTTGTCCCTATATAATTACTGGTTTAAAGTGATGATAAAAAAAATGCACTGGGATTTGTTTTAAGTGTTTAGTTTAGACAAATAGAACTTACAGTATTATGATAACAAGTAGAGTATGCAAATTCCAATGAAATAGAGCTTATATCCAAAAAACACAAAGGAAGACTCTAGATTTTGTGGTGTATACAATATCCTTTTCTAATGGAATAACTCCAGAAGAAAAAAGAAATAAGGCAAGGTGTCATATATTCATGTACCTAAATCTTGAAAATATAATATGTTTAGAAATGTGAGTCTACCATAACTGTGCATTACATTGACTTTGTTACATTTTGGACATTACATAAAGGCCAAATAATACATATTCCTTTGGACAGCTTTTATTTTCTATACGTCAGAAAATCTAATTCGTTCTTAAGACAATTTCTTAATACTGATATTTGAGAAGAACATTTATTTGCATAAAAGTTTGTTATAAAATATTTAGTGCTTAATTATCTAGTTTGAAGATTAATCAGTATCTTTGTTTCACTTTCCTACTGCCTAGGTTTTTGCCATTTCAATATTTAAGATAAGTGATGAACATAAAACTTATACTGGTTAGTTTTACTTTTTGTTGTGAGCTCTGGCAAAAAAAAAAAAAAATTGCCCTGGAAAAAGGATACCATCATGGTTAGATGGACATTTTTGGATTATGTCGGATTTTTTATCCTTCTCAGCCATTATCTTAATTGACTGAGTAAATTACTTTTATAAGTCACTTTTTAGCATGCCTATTTAATGCAACTCAAATCAGTTAGCACTTAACTACTTTATCATTAGTCAGTTAGTCAGTCAATAAGTAGTTATTAAGAGCCTATTAATTATGTGCCAGGCAATGTGCTAAATGCTGGAGATACAAATATGAAAAAGAAAAGCAGTCCTGTCTTCAAAGAGCTTACAATCTAACGGGGGAAGACAACATCCACAAAGAAGATAAAAAGAGGGGGAGAAGGACCCAGTGTATGGCCATGGTGGAAAAGCCCAGAGGAGGGCAGCTGGGTGGAAGATGGATATGATCAGGGATAACATCAATGATAACACAGTTAGTGTTTTACCGTTTGAGAGTCATCTCAGGCAACTTGGAGCCTCTTTTGACTCCATCCACAATTGCTGGTCCCTTCCCTCTAGGGGTTACTTCCTTATAGCTGCACACTGGTAGAACTAGGACTTCATCACTTTTCTTCCACATTAGATTGTGAGCTCCTTGAGGGAAGGGACCATTTTTACCTTTTTTGAATCCCCAGCATTTAGCACTGGTCCTGGTGCATGAAAGGCCCCTGATAAATTCTTGCTCCCTTGACTTCAACCCAGGTCCAACAGAATAGCACTCTTTCTACTATACCATACTGCTCATGTTAAAAATAACTACCAGTCATAATAATAATAATAATAATAATAGTAATAATAAGTGGATAATACTAATCATTATTATTACTCCTCCTCCTCAACAAATTTGCATTAAGGATCTACTATTTAAAAGACAGTACTGTGTCAGGCTATGGGGTAACAAATACAAAAAAGGAAAAAGTCTCTGGCTTCAAGCAATTGCCATTCTTTTGGAAGAATTATGCATTAGAATTAAACCAACAATACAAGAGAATAAATGTGTAATGATTGGTTAATTGAAAGTATATAATTATTATAAAGACTTTCTAGTCACTTCTCATGAACACTTAGACTGTTAGAGCTAGAACTCCTCAATAGAATTGTAGATCCCCAAGGTATGGAAGGGATCTCAAAGGCAGTATATAACTTCATAGTAATCCTCTCCAGCATCCTCAACAAGAGGACATTAGAATTCACTTGAAGACCTCAAGTGAAATGGAATTTATCATGCCCCAAGGCACACCAATTTCAGTTTTGAATGCTCTAATTTTTACAATGTTTTCCTTTACCTGGAACCACTTTGCTTTTCTTTGACTTCTATGGTGATGACTTCTGCCCTCTGGGATCAAGAGCACATTTAATCCTTTTTTTTTCCTACACAGAAGCTCTGCAAACATTTGAATAGTTGGATGCATAGTGCAACATGAGTAAATTGGTAGTTTAATTCCCTTTGGAAATGAGGAAACTGAGGCCCTGAGAGAATAAGGACATTTCCCAAGATCCTATAGTTAGTGAGGGGCAAATCTGGGCTCAGAACTCAAACTTCTGACTACTTCAGATCCAATTTCCCTTTCAGAGATATGATCATAAAGATTTCTGGAACTCAAGTCATATAGTACTTACTCCAAGAAGTGTTCCCTGGTGCACCAAGATGGCACCAGCTGAAAGCATTCTTATCTTTCACAAGTTTGTGAGCATTTTGCCTGAATTGGACCTTTGTCCCATCACACCCTCCTTGTATTTTCCTTATTTGGGTACATGTATACATAGTACCTAACATAGTCCTTTGCATAGAACAAACAATAAATATTTAATGAATAGAATTTTATTCAGTGTTGTTACTGAAGCAATGTGGCCAAACATCCAATGAGGTGATTTCAGAATTAAACTCTTACTGAGTGGCCTTCCTCAGAAGGCTAGGCACTTTTTAAGCTCTCTTTTGCCACTTGACAAAGAACGATGCAGGTAATAGAATTAAGTTGTGATAGATAATCAATTTAAAATATTCCTCAATTTAGTCACAAAATAAATAGTACCATGGATTGTGCACATAACCAGGCTTTTGGGGCATTCTAGGATTGGTCTGAACATTATTCCCCTTCTGTGTTACTGTGAGGAGTTTTTGAGCTGCATTTTAACACATGAAATTTGAAATAAAACAAATAATTGTGTCATGAAGAGTGAAATTTTCTGGCATTAAGCATATACACACTTGAATTTTGAGGCCGCAACCACTGATGATACATAACAAGTTGTGGAGTAGTTACCGTCAGCGTGAGTAGAGGACTCAATTTCAGAGACTCAGTTTGATTCTTCTCTGGATCTTAGGTTTGGACTTGATCACAAAGGTCTCTCTCAATTTTCAATATAACTCTGATCCTTGTCCATGGATGTTATGGGAAAAGGAAAGACTGGGATAAGATCTGTTTAGTCAGTTTGGGACAATTAACCTGGCTTAGGGTAACTGATCCTGTGACTTGATGCCTCAGAATTACTGCTTTTTTTGAATAGAAATTTATTCAAAATGAAAATATATTTTATAGTTATTTTCAGTATGAAAATATGTTGCTGGCTAAAATATTATTGTTAAATGAATTACTTTGGAAGACTTATGGTGGGGCCTGGGACAGTTAAAATTAGAAGTTGTTATGCAGGAATTTATTAGTAAATTATTGTTTTTTTTTTCCTGTGATTTAGCTGTTTAAAGGTTGTGCGTGGATTTTGTTTCTTCTAGGATTCCAAATTTCCCATCAATATACAACCAAATCCAGACTTATATTTCTACAAAGAAAACATTTCTCCACCAAAAACTGAATACAAGCTTAGCAACATTTTTAGACTGCATGAGCTTCCAGTGAGCTGGTAAGAATTCTATACCTCTATTCATGACTTTCACATTTTTTTATGGAAGAATTCTGGTGGGGAATTCATGGTGAGAGTGCTTGCTTTTAGCCAGTTCCCAAGTTGCTATTATAGCTGTAGATGAATCCACTTAGAATTGCTGGTGAATTTTGAACAAAGTGGTTTAGGCACTTGATGGCAGTACAGACTAGGTGGACAATTCTGCATATATGTCTTAGAGGCTGTGGTTCCACTTTCAGATAAGGAAGATACCATCTGCAAAGGGATCACCATATATTCTTAAAAATAAACAGAGTCTCCTTTTGTACACATCAGATGTATGTATCAGGCCTGCATTACATATATATGTATGTATGTATATATGTAACATGCATAATGCACGCAGACAGATCTATTTTATTTAACTGTTTGGTTGTTTATCATTGCAAAATTTCCCCCTTGTATCAGCATTTTTTCTCCTATTTGTCTACCTTTTTAAGACGGTAACTATAATGAGGTGGAATATGGGGAAGATAGATGCAATGTCATTAATTAAAAAGCAAAGTTTTATTGTCATTTGCTCACACTTTTTGGAGGGAGAAGTTATTTATGCAATGAATCTGTGTATGCCTGAATGGCATGCTAAGCTTTGCAGCCTTTGTAGTTCTAAGGAAAAGGTTTTTTTTTTCTTTCTTTCTTTCTTTCTTAATTTGTCTGGTACTATGCAAGTAGATAATGTTCTCAACTATTGTTTATATAGCCTAAATATTAGGACTTGATATTCAGAGGGGAACCTAGGAATAGACTTAATGTAAACAACAATCGTTTTCATTGTGTGAAATTATTTCCTTTTTGTGTGTGTTTATATATGTCACACACATACATGTAAAATATACTCACATACATATATGTATGCGTGTATATGTGTATGTGTGTAAATATACATATATATGTATAGTGTGTTAACATATTAAAATGTCAAAATAGAATATGAACCCAAATAATTGGCTAAGATTTTATCTGAGGTGAGACTATTTTCTAAACCTTCTTCTACTAAAATTTCTCTCATTCTTTTTTATACTTTTGTCTTCTGTATCAATCACACATGTTTGAACTGTGCCTGAGGATGAAGAGAGCGTTTCTAACACTGGAAGTGATGGGATCAGGGAGTGTGGAAATCAGGCAAAGCAAAATGTGGGGAGTTACGATTTGAGGATACTGGACCTAGAGTTCAGTCCATGGTGATACTAGCCCAGTGTGTGACTGGATAGGATTGAGGGATTTGATAGATTTACCGGCATGGGTTGTGTACGATTTCACCTCTGTAAGGCATGGAGCCAGAGGTCTGTCGAGGGCTGCTCCTGAGTGTAATCCATGGTATTGATTGACCTCATAGGGGAGAGTGGGGGAGCTGGGGCAGAACAGGCTCTGCTAGTTCTTTGAGTCTTGCTGCTGAAAAGATTTGCATGGGTCCCAGACAAATGACCAGTGGCATGATGGGAGCTGAAACGAACCTCCTCACTAATTTCACCCATTTCCTTTGCAGTTTGGACAGGTTGAGTTTTCAGGGTAATATGCATGGACCTAGACTAGTGGCCAGAAGTTTTATAGGAATTTAAAACTATTTTTCAGATCATGTTTCAAATATGAGTTTAGTGTGTGAGTCCTATTGACAGGAGGGAAGAAGCAGTTTTTAGTAAAAACAGACTTAATGCCTAAAGCTGGGCATATAGATGGTTATGGTTTCAATCACAGAAGAGCTGCAATGGTCCCCTCAGCTGAAAGCGCTTAGACCTTCAAACAACTACAGGTGTTGAGCAGAGAGATAAGCATCTAAAGGTAAAAGAAACCTGCACAGGACAGTTTAGGACAAAGAAGAGCTCAGCCTAGGCCCTTAGCTATGAGGACATGGTAATCCAGTGTCCTCACCAGAGGTCATGGGTGGCTCTGCAGGGGAGCCGGCAGTGGGGTCAGATAGCAGAAGAGAGTTTGAACAGGGATGCAGCCTTAAGAACCCAAGGTGCCTTGGCCTACCTTTATTTGCCAGGAGGCAGATTTGACATCACAGGTATCACTGAGACATATATGGCTCTTTAAAGGTAGAGTGTTAAGGACAGGGACTGAGCCTGGGATTGCATTGATGGACAGAACTCCTAGACCAGGAAACTCCTTCTACCACTACAAGTTGGCCCCTCCCCTGTAACTTGTAGTCCTAGAGAGCTGCCTAGAGTACTCCAAAGTTAAATGACTTACCCAGGATTGCATAGCCAGTAGATGTCAGCAGTGGTACTTGAACCTGGGTCTTTCTAACGTTGAGGCCACCTGGCTCTCACTGTAAAGATAGATCTTAATCAAAAGGCAGGGTATGTAAAAGGTGGTGGGTGCAGGGACAGGGAAGCATTATTTATTAAGAAAATAAACTCTTATGAGGAAACTCTGGAACAACACAGGGTGAAGATAGTTTTTGGGTATAGATCTATGGAGGAAGGAATAGCAGCAACCCTGTCACAGGGGTATACTGCAGACTCTGTGGCAGGCACGTGGTTGGGGTAGAGTCTTCTGGGAGAAATAAGCATTTATAAGGACCCACATGTACAAAAATATTCATAGCAGCTCTTTTTGTGGTGGCAAAGAATTGGAAATTGAGGGGATGCCCATCGATTGGGGAATGGCTGAACAAGTTGCAGTATATGAATGTAATGGAATACTACTGTGCTATAAGAAATGATGAGCAGGCAGACTTTAAAAAAACAACAACTTGGAAAGACTTACATGAACTGATGCAGAATGAAATGAGCAGAACCAGGAGAACATTGTACACAGTAACAGCCACATAATGGCATTACCGACTTTGATAGACTTGGCAAAAGATTCATGATGGAAATTGCTTTCCACACCCAGAGAAAGAAACATGGAGTCAGACTGCAGATGGAAGCTACTATTTGCTCTCCTTTTCCTATGTTGCTTTGTTTTATTGCTTCATTCTCGTGGTTCCTCCCATTAATTCTAATTATTCATTTACATCATTACTAATGGGAAAATATATTTAACATGAATATACATGTAGAGCCTAAATCGGACTGTACACTGTCTGGGGTGGGGAAGAAGTGGGAGGGGGAGAAAATTTTAAACTCCAAATCTTATGGAAGTGATTGTTAAAAACTAAAAATAAATTAAAATAAAAAAATAAGCATTTATATACAGCCTCCTATGTGTCAGGCACTGTGTTAAAAGCTTTACAATTATTATCTCATTTGATCCTCACAATAACCCTGGGAGGTAGGTGCTAATATTAGCTCCATTTTGCAGCTGAGGAAAATGAATCAGACAGAGATTAATTGACTTGCACAGAGTTGAATAGCTAGTAAGTGTAAGAGGCTGGATTTGAACTCAGATCTCTCCAACTCCAGGCCCAGTGCTCTAGCCATTGTGCCACCAGCTGAAAGTGAAAGAGAAGATAGATAGATAATTAAGGAAATACATCGCAAGTCAGGCCTGGAATCATGATATAATGCTGATGGGGCTTTCAGTTCTTCAGATTTGTCCTGCAGCTCTCTATCTCTACCCTAGAGGAAAAGCTAATAAATTATTATTTTGCTCCAAAGATTATTGCATTCTTTATAAGGCAGATGAGCTAATGAGGTAATCTCCCATTCTAGATTTAATTCTTATTAATAAGGAGGAACTGGTTATTGAAGTAGACAGTGGTAAACTTGGGGAGAGGTAACTATTTCATTTTAGAATGTGTAATAGAGAAGTAGAAAAAAAAAAACAAAAAACAAAACAAGCCAGGTATAGTCTAGAGGTGGTGTGTTATAATGGGAAGAGAGTGGGCCTAGAAACCAGGACCCTACCTCTCATTCTACTTGTTGTGTGACTCTAGACAAGGCAGGGCAAGGTATTTATTCAATCCTTCAAGGCTCTGTGGAATGTTTAGTTGTTTTTCAGTCATATCCAACTCTCTGTGACTTCATTGGGGGTTTTCTTGGCAAAGATACTGGAATAATTTGCCATTTCCTTCCCCAGCTCATTTTACAGATGAGGAACTGAGGCAAACAGGGTGAAGTGACTTGCCTGGGGTCACGCAGTAAGTATCTGAGACCAGATTTGAACTCAGGAAGATGAGTCTTCCTGACTCCAGCCATGGTGCTCTATCTAGCGCCATCTAACAGACCACATGTAGAAGAAAAGTTGCAACCTACTTGGTAGTTTTGTCACCCAGGTGTTCCCTATACCAGTGAAATCACAGGCCTACTCCCTATCTTTCTATCCTGATAAGCTAAAAATCCTGGATTTTTAGAGATGCAGTTTCAAAAAAATTTACAGAAAAGATAGCTAGGATCACCTGGCCTAAAATTCAGCAGGAAATGTTTAGCAAAGTAAGTGAAAATACAATACAACATAGATAATGTTGACTTGTGGTTTTCTGAGTCACTGTACAGCCCACAGGGATCTGTTTGTAACCACTGGGGAGTGGTTATAGAAGTAGACTTGGAGTCAGGAAGACTTGGGTTTAAATTTTGTTTCAAATACTTAACCAGTTGTAGCAAGTTGCTTCAACTCTCTGTGCCTCAGTTTCCTAATCTGTAAGATGAAGGAGTTGGATTTGATGACTTCTAATAGTTCCAACCCTAAATCTCTGAGCCTGGGAACGAACTGGTGGCTCTTATTGCTTGGTCTGCTCCAGTAATTGAGCTTTGATGGAGTGGAGAGCTCGAGAAGGGCTTGGGGACCAGAGAGATCACAGGTTATGTCAGGTATAAAGATTATTCTAAACCAGTACTTAACTTCGACTTCTGGGAAAACCCCAGAACATTTTATTCAAAAGATAATTAGTGAAATGGAAGCAGTGATCACAAAGAGCCATTGTAGTTTCATATCCTTTTTTGACCCTGGTTACCAAACTATACTTAATTTACATAGATTTTGTAAAGCATTGTACAAGGTCTTGCATGCTATTTTTTTTTTAACAAGATAGATATGGTACAATTAGGTAGATTTGAAACATTTTGAGTGGGTATGCTCAGTCTTAATTTGACATATCATCATTAATTATCCAGTGGCAATTTGGAATACTATCTCTGATATCCAACAGGGGGCTTTCTACTGTACCCACACCCATGGATCTAGTCCTTATATTTTTCTCTCCTGGCATCAGGATTGGTTCTAAGATCTGTAATTGAGCTGGGTTTGCAGATGGGAATTTAGTAGCCCCAAATGTGGGTATTGGATGAATGTGGAGGCAAGGAATCTTGGTCGATTCTTACAAAAACAAGAGAGCAGGGCCTGCAGCCCAGAGGCCAGATCTGCCTCTTAGACAGAGCCATCCAGCTCTCAGTTTGGACAGAGCCATCCAGCTCTCAGTTTGATCTCTCTCCTAGTTATTGCCGAGGTAGTCCAGAGAACAATTTCCGTGACAGTGATTTGCTTTTATTATCACATTTGAAATAAATGATGAATGATTAGAGAGCAGTTGAAGAGCTATGAGTATTGTTTAATCTGTTTATCAGTGTTTTAAATGGTAGAAAAGAACCCATGGTAGCACTGTGGAACCTATAGCACCAGAAAATAGCTTTGGACTAACAGGCTCATTTATCTGTTTGTATTTATTTCTTCTCTCCTTCTATCTCTTTCTCTATCCCTACCTCTCACCAGTTTTTTTCCTTTATCCTATTTCACTTTATCACCTGTTTACCAACTCTAATGTGGAAGTAGAAATTTTAGTGGTTGTAGCCAATCAGTTGTTTCATGTTTACTGTTTTTGGTGTTAAAGGTGATGTATATATTTTATATATTTCTAATTCTAAATTATAATATTCTAATTCTAATTTCAGCTTTTGATAATGGTGAAAATTATGCCTATGTTGTTATATTAGCACATTTTGTACAATACATGGGTGCAATCACGCAAATATTTGCTACACGCATATTGTTGACTAAATATTTCCTTTATTATCTTTTTGTTCTTATCAAATATGGCTTTAATAGATATTTTTGTGGGAATCAATAAACTTCATTAGAAAAAGGTTATTATAATTAAAGTTTTATTGGTGTTATCAATGTGCAAATCATTTTACAGTAGACTCTAGACAAAATATTCCTGTTCCTACCATTGTGTATAATACTTTGACAATAAGTTTCCATCATATGGTTGTACCCCAAGAGGCAGGGAAAATTCCATAGGTACGTGATGACCAGCTGTTTCTTGACACCTAATAAGAAAAAGTACATCAGTACTTTGAATACAGTGAAATGAAGAGTTAATCAAGCATGTGGCCATTCTTTTGAAAAACAAAAAGAGTTAATTAGTTGAAAGACTTCACTTACAAGATTCTTCAGCAGTAGAGTTATTAATAATAAGATGAGTATGAAATTTAATGCCAGTTGAATTTTAAATGAGAAATATTTTAATAACCTGTATTTGTAGAGAGTGAATTTCCTTGTTCAAGAATCAGAAGCATTTTAATTGAGTTTAAATTTAGATTAGTTAAGATATCTCATAGGCTTTGCTCATAGCAACTGATCAGTAAACATGCAAACATTATCTTTGAAAATAGGCTACTATTTGAAACGGAGTTCACTACTTCTACACAGATTGCAGACGTGACAGTTTTGTTTTGTTTTTGTACTTGTTGTTTCACTTTCAGGGAGGAAACCCCTCCATTGATATAGCATCTGTTTTTCAGCCTAGAGTCTTAAAGAGTTTGTGGAAGTCTGCAGAATAAAGTGTCCTGTAGCACAGGCTCACAGAGCTACAATGAACCAAAGGAAGTCTGGGAACCAGTTCTTTCTAACTCCTTTCTGCCACTCCCACCTGCTTTTTCTCTCTACCTAAGTGCACTCTTAAGAATTTGTGAGGTTAGAATGTTTTTTTTTTCCCATGTTGATAGTAGTCAGTTTGTAAGAGAAATGCTCAAAAAAGTACATTTACAAGTATCCCAACAGTGTACTTTACAGAGTGATTTTGAGTTTATAAAGAATTCTCCTTAGAGCAAGCTTTTGAGATAGGCAGTACAAATGCCATTTAATGGATCAGAAAACTGAAGATCAGAGAGGTTATAAATGATTCACTCTCAATGAAACTAAGTTGGGAATCCCTTCACTTTTATATGCATATATCTCTATATGTATGATGGGAATTTAGTTAGCATATATATAAGTTAATATAATTCATTTATGAGTCTTCCTTGCCTTATTGTGATTCAGGTTGTGGGTAGAGCCAGGACTCCAAACCCAGGTAGGTCTTCTCACTCCGACATTAACTTATTTTTTTCCATTGTACCAGCTGCTTCCCACATCAAAACACAAATAACTTCTCTGTAGTATTGTGCAAAGAAAGTTGTTATACCAGTTAGTCATGTGCTTTAGACATTATGAGATTCTGACTTTTTTTTTGAATGATCAAATAAAAGTTAAATTATATTTGTTGTAGTCATCTTATTAAATGTATAACATTTCCTCTGTGTTCTTTGGGAATTAGTAACCTGTCTTCAGTATACATATAGGATAACTCTGAATTAATGAGATTAATGAATTAACCAAAATAGTACATTCCCTGACCACCAGAAACAAAGGGAATTTTCCATACTTACTTTACCTCCGGCATGGAGTAGTGAACAAAGAGCTAGCTGACTTTAGAGTTAGGAAGATTTGGGGTCCAGTCCTTCTTCTGCCAAGATACTGGTGTGAGACCTGATCTAACTGCCTCATGCTGCTGTCTAAGACTCTGTGTTGCAGAGAAAGTTCTGGGCTGTATCAAGAGAGGAAATTTCCTCATCTCATGTTTCCTATGCCAATGAAATAATAGCATCAGTCATATCATAATTCCCTTATGTCCTTGGGCCAAAGCGTGACAGACTAGTGACATTCATCTTCAGAAAGTATTAGCATTCGTAACAATGTGTGGCTAGCCTTTCATGGCAATCTTTCTTACACTTTGGGAATTTTTATAAATTAATTATTAATGAGGAACCATAAACATTTAATTTTTATATAGTCATGCATGCTTTGATGTAGTGTTCTAATAATAAAGATACAAATGGCATCTATAGTTCCAATAAGTGCTCTTGTGCAATAGATGGCAATAAGGGGTTATAAACATTTATATAGTATAGAAGTGATATTCCTTTTTGGATTTTTCTGCTATTCAATAAGGGAAATTAACTTCAACCATAATTTTTTTTTCATATCTTCTATTGTGAAAGTCTAAAATTCCCATTTTGGTTAATTAATGACAT
The DNA here is from genome assembly GCF_900497805.2 of Vombatus ursinus. Lineage (NCBI taxonomy): Eukaryota > Metazoa > Chordata > Mammalia > Diprotodontia > Vombatidae > Vombatus > Vombatus ursinus. The sequence continues at coordinate 11,440,099 of NW_020954580.1, read as the reverse complement.
GACTACAGTATCATGTAATTCATTATTTTTTTGGAAGAAATTATGTTAGAAGATGAACTTTATAGTTTCCATTAGATATTTGGAAAATAATTTTAATTGAAAGTCTGAATACTTTATTGCTACACAATGAACACAAGAATAGTTTATTTAATAGGTTTGGTCATAAAAATGAACCAAAAATAATTCATATTTTAGTAGACATAGAGGAGTTTGAACTTAGAATAAATAGCTTATATAGATCTCATTTTACTTATCTCCGTTTTCCAGCATTCTTATATCTTAATTCATAGTTTTCCTTTCTTCCCATCATCATTAAATAAATTAATTATTTAAGATGGAAAACACTATTTCAAGTTACATTTTGTGTTCTTTCTAAATTGTTTTCAAGGACATTTCCCTTTTAAGCATTGGGAACAATAAGGCAGGAAGACTCATAAATGAATTATATTAACTTGTATATGCTAACTAAATTTCCATCATACATATGGAGACATATGCATATAAAAGTGAAGGGATTCCCAACTTAGTTTCGTTAAGAGGAATAGATAAGCCTAATTTCTGCCTTACACCTGCCCAGTTTTCCTAGCAATTTTTATCACATAGTGAATTCTTACCCCAATAACTGGGATCTTTGGATTTAATGAACACTATGCTACTAGATCTGTTCATTTCAGTATGTTGTATACCTAATCCATTCCACCGATCATCTCTATTTTAAACCAGCACAAAATTGTTTTGAGAACTACTGCTTTGTATAAGAGTTTGAGTTCTAGTATTCTCTAGGCTCCCTTCCTTCCCACTTTTTTTTTTTATTACTTCCCTTGAGATTCTTGGCCCTTTGTTCCTCTAGATCAATTTCATTATAATATTTTCTAGTTCTTTAGTAATAATTTGGTAGTCTGATGGGGACTTGTTTCATTTAACTAGGCCTAATTTCTTTCTTCCTTTTCTCTTCTCCTCTAGGTAGGTAGGGGAGGTAGGAGTGAGAAAAAATGCTTAATAATTGAAAAACATACAAATGTATTTTAACAAAAGAGGGAAATAGCTTTCAGGACAAAGGAAGGGATAGTTCTGCTTTAATTTCTCTTTTACTCAAACCACATCTTGATATTGTTCTCAGTTCTGGGAGTACTTTAAGAAATTCATTGATAAACTGGAGAGTAGCCAGTGAAAGGAACCAGGAAGGTGAAGCTCCTCCTGAGCTCATGTCATCAGTACCATTGAATGACCTGGGAAGAAAAAAGCCCAGGGGACCAAAAATAGTTTTATGTAAGTAATTGGAAGGCTGTCAAATATAATACAATTTGATTTGTTTTATTTGGACTCAGAGAGTAGAAATAGGAATAGTGGGTAACAGAGAGAGAAATTTAGATTTGAACTAATGGGGTGAGGGGAACACATTTCCTCCAAATTAGAGCTTTCCCCAAATGAAATGGACTTCCTTGAAAAGTGGTGGATCTTTCTTGGTGATTTTCAAGTATCTGGATGACTTGGCTGGATGAACAATTTTGAGGTGAGTTATAAAGAAGATTCTTTGTCAAGCAGTGGAGCTTCCAAGATGACTGCTCAGGTTTCTTCCAACTCTAGAATGCTGGTATTTTGATAATACCAAAAGGAGAGAAAACATTAGTTGAGAATATTCCCTAGCAACAAATTGTTGTTTGTCCTTCATTCTCACTAGGGTGAAGTGTTGACTTGTGCATGAATTGGATTTAAGTGAGGTAGAGCTTCATAAAGTCATAAGCCTCATTCTCTCCTCCAGAGTCATTGGAGCCCAGTGCTAAGACAAAAGTCAAGACAAGTGGTGATAGGCCCCCTTAGCTATAACACACTTTATTTATGTTACCAGGGCATTATTACAAAATATGAAAAAAAACACTTGAGAAAATAAACTTTTCTCATATTTTCTTACATCAAATATTTTTAGAGATCAGTCAGAGTGATTTGACTGTTACTTGGCTATGAAATACCAACAAGTATAGTAAAAGGCATCTATGATTTGTCCCAAGACCTTTACTCTCTTCATTCAAACAGAGTGACAGATGAGAAAAGATTGCAATATAATTGCTGAGTGATTGATTCTGTTAGTAGTAGTTTTACCCCAGTGGTTTAATACACCTTTAATGATGCCTTTGTCAGGGCTCTCTGTACTACCATTTGCCCAAGCCGGCTTATATTTTCATTCAGAAGTGTGACATGGTCATGGGTGAATGTGTCAGTATTTCAACACATTAAAACACAAACTCAGTTAACATATATCCCAAGAAATGGAATGTTCTGGTTAATTGAGTTTTTTGGTTAACTTAGAATTAACTAGTTGTTTCTGCCTTTGGAGGCAATTAAATCTTTCTTTGATGCTTGAAAATGTTGTTATTCTGAGCATCAATTGTGTTTTATAATAATGTGTGTATGCATGTTTGTATGTATGTTTGTATGTATGCATGTTTTTGTTCTTTGTAACTTGCCAGAAATGAAATTTAAGTTAAAGAACAAACCATAAATTTGTAAATTTTGTTTGGTTTAGTTCTCCAAGAATTTTTTTTTGTTTGTTTATGTAAGTAAAGATATTTGCTTGATGAAGTGTCATGTGACCAACAAAAGGGAAATCTAGATATTTTCCTCTGTCCCCACTAATTCTCAAAAGAAAACAAAACAAAACAAAACAAAAAGAGGAATTATGCACCAGAGGTAGAGCAATTAAAACAGTAAGGTAATAATGAGAAGAATGCTGATGTTAGGGCTCTCATTCAACACCTTTCCCACCTTTCTCCATGCTCCTTCAGCCCTTACAAACTGATCCATATGATTATTCTTTGGGACCCACTCATAAAGTTCTTTTCTGCTGTAGTTTCACCCTGTGTTAGCCACCTTTATCCTTCCTTCCATATTTTTGTTGCAAAAGCAATGAACCACAATTATGCCTCTGCATGTGGAGGTGGAGGAAAGTAGAAGAGGGAAGGATGATGTTCTGTCAGGGCTAACCCTTCTTGATTATGGAGCTCCAAGGCAGCAGAAACTACACAATACTGATTCTTCCCTCCCCGACACTGCAAAAAGTGTCAGACAATTGAGCTCTTCCAGAGGACTAATGAACAAAGGAAACTGGACCTGGGGGTGTGTGCAGGGCTCCCCTGTGTCTGAAGGAATTAGGAATTAGGCTCAGCATATTCTTTTCGTGTGTGTATAACTCAAGTCAGGGCAAAATCTTTTTCCTAAACAATTAACCCTGAAGAAAGAAGGATAAACAGAAGCCCAATTCTAAGTTTACTAATTATTCTTTATTATCATCAGTGATAATATTTATAATATTTAATATTAATTTTATTTTATAATATAATAATAGTGATTATAATAATAATAATAATAGTATTCAGCAACACCAGTGTATATGAGAACATGTGCAGCACTATACATCTTTTGTTGCCCATGTTTTTATCCAGAAGAAAGTATGTCTCATCCTTTGTATTCCAGGACCAAGATTTCTCACTCTCCATACTGGATAGCTTTTGGTCTGAAGCCTTGGAATATGATGCTCTGTAAACATGTGAACCTATTCCGTGGGCAATAGTACTTTTACACTGTTAATCTTAGTAGAAGCCATCTGGAAGATTTGTTTGTCCTGTAGCTTTTTTTCTGGTTAAGTCAGGTGTTCATGTTGCTTCCTTTCTTGCTGAAATCTCAGGGGTGGAAATAGAACTGTAGCCTCTCTGTTAACAAGTGTAACCCAGGTTTACAAACTCTGGAACTCTTCTAAACAGCTCTGGCACCGGCAGGCTAGGTCCTGAGAAGGAGGCTTCTAGGCAGCCCTGACAGTCTGGGTTGTGGAGTGTATGTTTTGTACTCAGATTTTTTTCAGGGAATAATTGCCTCATTACTGTGTTCCAAACACGAAGAATCAAAGCCTCGTTTTATCCAAACCTTCATAGTAAGAAAGAGTAACGATGAATTTATTTTCATATACCTTTGGACACTGGGATATGTTTAATATTTTTATCCCTTGCATTCCAGCATTAGTTCCTGCAAAGATTTGGTGCTAAATCTAAGTGAATTTTTCTACTTGATGACTTTGACCTATGTATGCCTTCACTTGAACAATGATTTCCATTACCATCACTATTATTTAATATGATTATAGAAATAGCAATAAGTAATCTCTATTCTATAGCAATAAGCCAAGAAAAATTTTGAGGAAATGAGCATAGGCAATAGGAAATAATTATTGCTATTTGAAGATAACATGATGGTTTCCTCAGCAAATTCTAGAGATTCAAATAAAGTTAACAGAAACAGTTATAAGTTTCAGTAAAGTAGCTAAATATAAGATAAATCCACAAAATCATTGGTCTTAACAAAACTTAGCAGTAAGAGCCGGAAAAAAGAAATCCTGTTCAAAAGAACTACATAATTCTATTACAGAATGTGTAAAAACTATATGGAATATAGTTCCATAACAGTTTTGTGGAAATAAAGCAAAGTTATTAATAATTAGATATTAATTGCTTATAACTGGGCCATTCCAATATAATAAAATGATTTCAATTAACTAATAAATTTAGCAAGATAGTAATCAGATTACCAAAATGTCATTTTATAAATCTAGACAAAATGCTAACAAAATTCATCTGGAGGAACAAAAGGCAATGAATCTCAAGTGATGGGGCAGCTAGGTGGTGCAGTGGATAAAGCTCTGGCCTTGGAGTAAGGAGGACCTGAGTTCAAATTCGGCCTCAGACACTTGACACTTACTAACTGGGTGACCCTGGGCAAGTCACTTAACCCCAATTGCCTCACCAAAAAAAGCAAAAAAAAAAAAAATCTCAAGTGATATAATAAAAAAGAAATAAAAAGATGAAAAAAATGAAATTAAGAATAAAAAGGGCCTAGCAGCATCTGATCTCAAAATATTATAAAATAGTAATTATCAAAATAATTTTGTAATGCTTAAAAATAGAAAATATTCTGTGGAATGTATTAGGTAAATAAGACCCAGAAGCAATTAACCATAGTAGCATAATGTTTGATAAACCCAAGGACACCCATTACTGGGATAATAACTTTATGTTTCACAAAAACTATTGGTAAAATTAGAAAGCAGTCTGAAATAAATTAAGAACAGCATGTCATTTTAAATACCAAAATAAACTCCAAATAGTTTTGTTGTTCAGTCATATCTAACTCCTTATGACCCCATTTGGGGTTTTCTTGGCAAAGATACTGGAATGGTTTACCATTTTCTTCTCCAGCTCATTTTATAGATGAGGAAACTGAGGCAAACAGGGTTAAGTGACTTGCCCAGAGTCATACAGCTAAGTGTCTGAGGTTGGTTTTGAACTCAGGTCTTCCTGACTCCAGGTCCAATGCTGTATCTATTGTGCCACCTAGCTGTTCTTCCAGATAGTTATGTGACCTAAATATTTAAGGTCTGTCACACACACATACACACACACACACACATACACAGACACATACATACACATACACACATACACACTCACGCAAAAACACACACACACATACACACAGAGTACTGAATGGGGGAGGAAGATAACTTTTGCAGCTAATAGCTTAGAGAAGAATTCTTACCTAAACAAGAGATAGAAATGATTACATAAAATTGAAAAGCTTCTGCGTAGATGTAATAATAATAAGCACAAAAATAATAATAAGTAATATTTATATAAGACTTCAAATTTTATAAAACACTTTACATCTATTATTTCATTTGACCCCCTCACAACAATAAACAGTAGGTACTATTGTTATCCCTATTTTATATAAAACTGAGGCAGATAGAGGTTAAGTGACTTACCCAGGGTCACACATTAGGTGTCTGAGGCAAGATTTGTACTTAAGTATTCATGAATCCAAGTCCACTCTGTTATATATACAGTTAGAATCATAATAGAAAATACTGGGGAGATGGAAAAGCATTACATCAAATTCCTCTGGTAAAGATTTAATATACAAAATATATAAATTATAATAATATAAAGCAATATGACCACCAATAGGTGAGTGGTCAAAGGTTAAGAACAGATCATTTTCAAATGAAGATACACTTTATATCAACACCATATAAATATTCTAAACAACCACTATTAATAGAAATGCTAAATAAAACAACTCTGAGGTTCTCTCTCATACCCATGAACATAAAGATGATCAAAGAGGAAAATGTCAGTTTGTTGATAGATTGTGGGAAGACAGAATCACTAGTGCTCTTTGGTGGAGTTGTAAATTTATTCAACAATTCTGAAAAAAAAGCAATTTCTAATTATTCCTAAAAATGTCACTAACATGCATATTTCCTTTGAGCCAGCAACACTACTGTTAGACCTGGTTCCAAGGAGGACAAGGAGAGAGGAAAGGATGCATAAGTGCCAAAATATTTATAGCAACACTACACTTTGTGTCGAAGCAAGGAACTGGAAACAAAAATGATTGTCATCAATTTGGGAATTTCTGAACAAATTGTGGCATGTGAGTGTAATGGCATTTTATTGTACCATAACAGTGTACAATATCAATATGAAAGATTCAAATAAACATAGCAACGCTTGTATGAAGTGATGCAGATGTAAATGAACAAAATAAGAAGAATAATTTTGTGATGACCGTGGTAATAATAATGTGAGGGAAAATAATTTTGAAAGATATCAGAACTTTGACCAAGGCGGTGAGTGATCATGACTTCAAAAGACTGATGATGAAATATGCCTCTTATTTCTTGGCAGAGGTAAAGAATCAGACGTTCATTCTGAGAAGTGGTTGGTTAATTGGTTGGTTTATGTTGCTTAATTATATCTGTATTTTACAAGGGAAGGTTTCTACTACTGATTAGGGAAAGGTGGGTTAGTGCTTAGTGATAGATATGAAAAAAGAATAAACATTAAAAAACTACACATGTATGTATAACTGTATTAAATTTAATATTCTTGTTTTGTAGACTTCTCATGTGTTTCTACATTATTATTGTGTTTTTTATTGTTTTATTTCATTGTTTGACCATTTCTGAATCATTACTTTCAACTTCTGTCATTTTTTATGGACAGGGTTTTAAATATATTTATTTATAATCATACACATTTATTATATGTAACACATACCATATTTATAGATTTTACATATTAGATAATTATGTTAATTTAAATATATGAACAATTATATATTTAACCCACTACATTGAAAGATGCCAATTTCAAAGTATGCCAATTTCAAAAGCATATTATTAAAACTTTCAAACAAGGTTCATAGCTAAACACTAAAAGAAAAAGTACAAGTACTTCAAGTATCTTACGTAATATAAGGATCATTAAGTAAATCACCTCTTCTAGTTCACAAGTGTATCAGAATTATACCCAATGCCTTGAACCATTAGAGTACATTCCAAAATTCATTGCTAATAGGATTTGGTTTATACAGTAAAAGGTGTTATTTATTGTGAGGTGAAGTTATTATGTGTTATTAAGTAAATGTTTTATTAGAACATTTTTGCCTTTGTAGCCTTTGGAAAAAATGGACAATATTACAAGATTTTCCATTCATATTTTCATTAGAATTAGTATCCTAAAGGAAAATTGAATTATTATGGCATTAGGAATTTTATGGTAACCCCATCACCAATAGGAATAATGATTTCTATTAGTAGTGAATTTGAAATGAAACATATGGTTACAGTAATTTAGACCACAAGAGTTAAAATTTGTTTGTGTATTTGGTTTCACTTGGAGCAATTGATTGCAATACCAATCAATAAAATTGGTTGATTGCATATATCTTGCAAATAGTTTTCAAACATAATCAAAATTGCTTTGAAAGTCAGTTTTGGCCTGCTTTTCATCCTCTAATGCCTGGGACTGATTCCTACTTTTCCTTTGCTATATCCATTTTGGTAAGTGACTATGCCATTTGAGCTGTTTTTCTTTAGGTATTAAATTTAGGTATTTTATTATTGGCTTTTGTTGGATTGAAATACTCCCTAATCATACGTGATGCTGGTATTGACACATTGAAGTTGGTGACATTATTACAGTATGTAAAATAGTATTTATTTTGCAGGACCATGGATTGATGATAGTAATTAAAGCTTTTGTTGCAGGGAAAATTGCAATGACCCTTCATAATCACATCTATCCTTGGGAAGACTTAAAAGCTTAGAGACAGTAGTGTCTAACTGGATTTGTTTTTGAGGTTAGATTACTTTATTAAAATAAATGGGAAACTATCTCTCTGAATTTGTCTTAAGTGGTTTAGAGGTCTGGTGATGGTGCTGATTCTCTACTAATAACATGATCAGTAGTTGCTTCTACAACAATTATATCATGAAGTAGTCTAATTTTTAAGTCAGTGGCAGGTTGTGTAAATGGTATTCATTTTCATCAGACATTTTATTTAAGTCTGTGGTTGAACTTATAAGCGTAATAGGCAAGTGGACCCTACCTTTCTGAGCAAGTACTTTGGAACATATAATTTACTTTTCAGAAATTTGCTAATTTTATTTATTAAATTAAATTATATCACAATGATGCCTAAAAAGGCAGCACTAAGGTATAGTAGTAGCTTAGCTGTTGAGTGGGAGCAAAGTCTTTAGGTCAAATGGATGATTTATATGTTATAGTTACCAGTTGTATATCTGATTGATTATGATGCATAGTTAATTATTGGTAGTTTAAATGATTAGTAACAGTGATAATAGCAAGAATAATGAAGTGTCACATTCTTTGACTGACTAATGGTGACACTTTCTATAAATGTTTCTGGGGAAAGATGACCAAAATATTTTTTCACATCATAAAGACACTTCATAAATGTCCCTGATAGATTCACTATGACTTATTAAACCTTTCACTGAAATCTGTAATACATGATTAGTATTAAGGTCATAAACAAGGAAGACGAAGATACAAAGCAGCTTTATCATAGCTATGGATGACAAATCTCGTCTGATTCTCAGTGCTTCCCTACAATATAAAAAAGACTTAAAAATAAGTGTTTTTAACTTTTGAATGCCATGCAAGTTCTGTCTTTTGGGTGATAGACCATTCTGTAGCTGCATTCTTTACTCTTCCCCTCTTCCTTTCTCTTACCTGTGTATCTCTTTTGGGTCAAGTAGCTATGATTTTTCAGTGAAGAAGCTCCCTCTTCTAATTAACACTAACAACTCTTCTGCAATATTTTGTCTTAAAGAGTTGCTTGGGGGCACTGAGAGTTGAAATAAGTGACTTTCTCAAGGTCACGTGGCCAGCGTTTGTCCAAGGCAGGATTATCGGCTCATGGGACCATAGACTCAGTGCTGGAAGGATCTGTTGAGTCCATCCAGCCCAACCTTTGCATTTTACATTTAAAGCAATTGAAACAGAGAGATAAAGTGATTGCCCACGGTCAAGCCTCAGAAGTGAACTTTGACCCACGATCCACTCTGTCTGCGGTTAATGCTCTTTCTGCTATTCCATAACATGTGTCTAGATCTTCCTGATTCAGAAGCTGACTACCTTATTTTGAATACCTTATTAAAAATACCTTATTTTTTTGCCTTTCTGCTCTCATCAATGAACTTTAATTTTCATGCACAAGTCATAATTTTTGAAACATAAGAAAACCTATTCTTTTCCTCAGACTTGACACATAACTCAACAATATCCAAAGTGAATTTTAATTAATTTATTTTTGTCTGTGTGTTTACATTTGTACAGCAAAGGATCTGCTTAAATCAGTAGCAGTCTTGGGAGTTTGAACATCTTTAGTTCCTTGGACCTTAGAGAGTTTTGACTCTTTGCTAGTCATCTCACAACTCACTGAAATCTCCCTGTGCTTTTCCGAGTAGGCGATTCTGAAGCCAACACCAGGCCAGGCTTAGTGTAGGGATCTTTGCAAGTTTACCAAAAAAATCTAGATATTGCTCAGGATCCCAGCCCTTGGACTACCACAGGAATGGCAACTGTTTGGGCTGGCATAGCCAGAAATATTTATTTAGAAGCAGGTGATTTGGGGACATTGCTGCGTCATACTTCTTATTGTCTAGCATGCTTAGTTTATTTGCAAAATGGATCATCCAATAGTTTTCTGTTATGGCAACCTATATAATAGTTACTATAGAACTTTATAGATAACTGCATAGTAACAGAATCACAGAATTTGAGATTTGGAAGGGACCTATCTGTCTGTCTAGTACGAACTATGCATAGAAGGAAAAGATACCATAACAATTCCCAGAAATGGTTTCAATCCTTTGCTTAAAGATCTGTGAGGATGGGAAAGCTACCGTGTCTGGAAGATGTACATCCCACTTTTGGACAGCTATAATTGTTAGGAAGTTTTTCCTGACTTCAAGCCTATTTAATTACATAAATGATTAATAAGTTATTATTTAGATGAATTACAGATCAAACATTATCATAATGTAACTTTGTTCAATACGTTGTGGGCAGTGTGATTTTAATGAGTTGGAAATATTTTAAAATTTATTACTTATTTAACTTTCTCCCTGATCTCCAGTTGTACATTTTCATGCCTAATGCCATCATTATTCCTAGCAAATTAAATTTTGAAATGTCTGCCTTTTTTTCTCATAAGGGAGCTGGTACATAGTTTATTCCTTTGAAATTCAGGAATAGCACATTGTTTCATTTACATGATTATGTTTAAGAAAACATAAAAGTCACTTATATATGATAAATTTTGTGCACTCTTTGAAATTATTTTTGGGAAAAATAGTTTTGGGGAATATGGTGTAAGAACATCCAAAAACATAATGTAGCTGAAAAAAAAGAAAAACAAAGTAAAATGAACATTTTCATGTTCCTGCTTCAAGATTAAGAAACTTTTCTATTGTGGGGGTCCTCTTTTTGGTTTATTTCTGCAAAGTTTTTGTGTATGATATTCAGAGTTTTTTTTTTTGCACAAGGACACAAACTTCTCATCTTTTGATAGAACTTTAAACTATATAATTAACTTTTATGTCAATGAAATAAGAGTAGACAGCTTAGAGAAGGGATTGAATTTCTCTGGGATGGAATAAATCTCAAATGCCAGCTCTTTTGAAATATGGAAGAAAAACCCAATATGATTTGCTCAGCTAGTTTGGGAGAAATGCCATTGTCTCCAGATTTGGGAGTCATAGTAAAATAAAGTCAATTACTTAGTGTCTTCCTGAGCTACAGACCTGTATTTGGATGGTGTTTTTCATACTAGAAAAGTAAAGCTTAATTTAAGAAAGTAAATTATTAAACTCTTGGACTGAGAAGATTTTTACACAGTTATTTTTGTTTTCTTATTTCTTATCAACTCTGAAACACTTTGACAAACATTGTACCTACCTACATTCAACCTTTCTGAATAGATTTGCTTCATTTTACTTCTTCATCTGGATATATCTATCCCTTTCTAACATTATAATACATTGTAAATTTAAATTTTTCTAGTACCAAGTTAAAACCATTCCAGTTCATTCTTTTCAAGTGTTAACAGCATTCTATTTCCTCTGGAGTTTTATTTTCATTCTACTTTCTTCTTTGATAGATACAAAGCAGTGGGTTGAAGAGATCTAATATAGGGAAACCTCTTTCCTGCAAATAATGCTAATAACGTTTGGTAACTTTATCGGCTCTTAAAAGATTTGCATATATAAAACTTTGATTTTGAGTTGTTGTTTAGATCATCAAGCAGACTTAGTTACATATTTCTAGATACATAAACTGATAGGTAAATGAGGAAATGTTTTCTTTAGAAAAATGGATAAAATGCATATACACAATTTAGAAGTGTTGATTATATAATAGCCTAAATATCATGGACGATAATATTTAACAGTATACTGTGGCAGCAATAATATGAAATTTTAGCATCACTTAATTTCATGATGTATAACAATGGGAAAGAGAATATAATTGAAAAAACCCAAACTAAACTTTTTAAAGTTAATAAGTAACGTAAGAGTGCACTCACCTACTGTTAAATGTAGGAAGTACATAATAGGTATGTTTGACTTTAAGAACATTTGTTATATTGAATTTAAAATATTCAGATAAATGGGCAAATGATTATTTGTTCTACAAAAATAACTAAATTGAAGATTTTTTTTGTTAAGGTAAGAGTCTGTTTCCAATGTGGAGAATGTACTGTCCCAAGCTTTGAGGGTTTGTACAGCTGTTTTCAGGGATACTTCTAGGGACCTGTAAATTTTCAGTTCTTCCAAGGTGGTGTGATAAGGGGTGAGGTGTTTCCTCTTCCCCGCCACAACAAGCTCCACCATGCTAGCGCTCCTCCTCGCCCCAGGAACGCCCCTCAGAACTGTGACCCAGATCCAAGCATGGGCAAAGCAAGATATTCCTGCCTCAGCACTGGCAAAGAGATCCTTGCAATCCCCCTCTGATCAGCCACTCGATTCCCCCTCAGTCAGTGGGCCAGAAGCTCAGGAGGCAGCCACTGCCCTGGGGGTGGCTGAGACCTAGCTTCTTCTCTCACCGCAGTCACAGACTTTTCCCAGTGACCTTCTAAGTTGTCTTTGGCGTTGGTGGGTTGAGAAGTCTGGAAACCGTCATGGCTGCCTGAGATTCAGTCCTCTAAGGCCTGCTCCAGGTTCGCTGTAGCCTGCGCGCCCACGCCGAACTGTGCTCCTCTCCCCACCTGGTGCAATATACCTTTCAGATCAGCCATCCAGGTTGTCTTTGGCTGGAAATTTGTTTTACTCTGGTTTTTTGTGGGTTCTGCTGCTTTAGAATTTGTTTAGAGCCATTTTTTATAGGTATATGGAGGGGTTTGAGGGAGAGCTCAAGCACGTCACTGCTTTCCCTTCACCATCTTAGCTCTGCTGAATACAGCCTATTTGTTTTTTGAAAGTGATTTAAAATTATGTTCTCTAAATCCCTTATAATATGATTTACATTCTGTTGTGGTATATAAAAAGAAAAAAATGGATTTTTTTTGAAAATGGAAGTCTAACCAATACACAGAGGTTCAAATTAAAAGTTTATGGACCAGTAAGCAAAGACTGATCAGAAGGGAATTAATTCCCTCACAGAAAAGATTTGAATTGCTGAAATAGAATATTCTGAGCATACTTAATTTTTTGGACAATCCCCAGAAGAATTAACTTTCAGTTTATTTTTACTTGGCTTTTTCATTTTTATGAGATACCTCTAATTCATTTACATGTTAAGCTATCAAGGATATAATAATCATGAAAATAAAGAAAGTGTAATTTTTAAAAAATATTTTTTTCAAAAGGTAATATGGCATAGTTAATAGAGTACGAGGCTTGAAGTCAGAAAAACTTGAGTTCAAAGATATGTGAGCCTCACCACATCATTTAGCCTCTGTTTGACTTACACAGCTCTCTAGATCTTACCTGTTAAATAATAGGTTGTGACCGTCATTGGTGAAGAGAGGTCTTAAAATGAGAGTTTCTTCAAACTAACAATATTACAGATTCTAAGAGGGTCTGGTGCTTCTTGCCCTCCTTGTCCCATTCGTGTCTATCATTAGTTTGTTGTTGTTGAGTTGTTTCAGTCATGTCCAACTTTCCGAGACCCCATTTGGTTTTTTTCTTGGCAAACATACTGGAGTTTTTTGCCATTTCTCCCTCCCGTTCATTTTACAGGTGACTTGCCCAGGGTAATATAGATAGAAATACCCACATATACATATATACATGTATTTGTGTATAAATATATGTATATATGTATATATAGGTTGATAAGTATGTGTATATAAATTGATATCTATGTGTGTATATCCAGAGATACTTCATTTTGAGAATCACTTAAATTGGTTGACATATATATTTATATCTATATATCTGTACTCTCCCATGAGTGCTTGCAATGCAAGTAACCCAAAATAGGATGTACCATGATATTCTGTTAGGCAGCCTGTTCTCAGAAACAGTCTAGCCCTGTCTCACATCCAATTATGCAAAAATCCCTAAACCCTAAAACTAAGTAAAAGGGTTATTGCACCAGATCATCTGCAAGTGCCTCGACAGGGACCTTGACCTGAACTTTTGCCCTGTGTCCTACTATGTTCTTCACTCCTTAAATCCTTTGTAAACCTTGTGAACTGTTCGTCTGGGGAGCCCTTGCCTCTTTGATTGAGGCTCCCCTGCTGGCAAACTCAATAAATCCTGTTTGGTCCAAATTTTGGTTTTCGGCCAATCTATTGTTGCCATTCCCAATGTTGAAATGTGTGTGTATATGTATGTATGTGTACAAATGTATGTGTGTATATATGTATATGTATACATATATAAATATACACACACAAATGAAACTCCGTGTAGAATCATCCTTTATCACAATTGAAAGTTATCTAAATATTCTACCACAATAATATTTTTGTATATTAGTACAGCACTTTACAACTTACAAAATAATATGTTTACAATGTGCTTTAAAGTTTGCGAAGCACTTAAAATATGTCATTTGAGCTACACAAAAACTCTGTGAGGTGGGTGCTTCTGAGGCTGAGAGAGATTAGTTGACTTCACTGTGGCCATAGAAGTAGTATTAGACATGAGATTTCAAGTCAGGTCTTACTGAATCTTGGCTCAATACTCTCTATTATGCCAAACTGCGAGACTTGAGACTCTATGATTGCTCCCTTCTAGTGCTCAACACAGTTCCTAGCAGTAAGTAGGCACTTAATAATGTTAATTGATTGATTGATTGAATATAAGCATTTGAAAACAAAGAATGGACTGTGGAATATGCAAATAAGAGCAGAAGTGAAATCTCCTTTGATGGGAAGACATATTTACAATCATAATTCTGTCAACATTTTCTATCAGATCAATCAGTCAACAAGCATTTATCCAGCACCTACTATTTGCCAGACACTTACTAACTGTGTGACTCTGGGCAACTCACTTAACCCTATTTGTCTCAATTCTTCATCTGTAAAATGAGGTGGAGAAGGAAATGACAAACCACTCCATTATCTTTGCCAAGAAAATCCCAAAAATGGTCATCAAGAGTCGGACACTACTGAAAAGAACTTGACAACAACAAATATGTACCAGGCCCTGAAAATGAATTTACAAAAATGAAATCATTCTTGCCCTCCAGGATACATTCTATATATAATGGGAGACAGTAAGTAAAACATGAATAAATGTAAATATAAATAGATATAAGATGATTTGAGAGGAAAGGACTAACAGTAGGGACATAAGGATAGGTCTCATGTAGAATGTGGCCCTTGAGCTGAGCTTTGAAGAAAACTAGAATTCTAAGAGGTAGAGGTGAAGAAAGACTATATGACATGAGAGACAAACTATGAAAAAGCAAGAGCTCGGAGATGGAATGTTATTTGTGAGGATTGTCACATGCAATACCCTATGTTTTATGATTATGATAGAAATATTCTGAAATTCATAAATAGCTTGTATATTTAACAATTTCAAAATCTGCAAGCTGCATAGAAAACAGAGAAAAAAGAATAAATATTCAAATTATAGTATCATATCCCACTAAAAAACATATAACCCTTGAATCTTGGAGTGGGAGAGGACCTCAGAAGCTTTCTGGTCCAGCTCATATAAGAACCTGATTCCATTCTATAGCATAATAAATCAACATTCAGCAGGAATGGGGAACCTGTGTTCTCGAGGTTACATAAGGGCCACACTTGAGGACCTAGAGGGCCACATATGACTTTGAGACCGCAGGTTCCCCACCCAAACACTACTAGATTCTAGTGTTTGCTTGCAGAACTTCAGTGAGGAGAATCTTCTATCACTTGAAATGGCTAATTCTAGTTTTTGGACAGTTCTATTTGTTAGGAAAATTGTCCTTATAGCAAGTATAAATCTTCTTTTCTTCAACTTCTACCCATTGCTCAGAGTTTTCTGTCCAGGGTCAAGCAGAAAAGTTTGATTCCTCTTTGAGCTTTTCAAATACTTGAAGATAGCTATTATTTCCCCTAAGTCTTTTCTTCTCTGGGTTGGACATCCTCAGTTTCTTCAAACAGCCCTTATATGATAGGGTCTTCAGTTTTCTCACTATGCAGGCTGTCTGACACTGGATACTTTAAAGTTCACCAATGCCCTTCCTAAAATGTGGTGCCCAGGAATGAAGAACACATGCTCCAGAGGTGATTTGGATGCATCTATCACCTCTCTGGCAATAGATATGTTCCTCTTTTAATGAATGATAGGCCAGGTATGTTGGCACATGCCTGAAATCCCTGATACTAGGGGAGAATAAGGCTGGTGGATCACTTGGACTCTGAAAGTGCTGAGTCCTTCATGCCAGGAGTTCACAGTGCCTGGAACATGGTAGGTACTTAATAAATGTTTATAGATTAATTGGTTAATTGTATAGACCACTGAGATATAAATTACTTGCCTGTCAGGATCATACAGCCTTAGTTTCTTTTCAAATGTAGCTAATAATACTTTCTCTACCTCCCTCATAGATGTGTCTGAATGAGTGGGCTTTATAGAAGGTAAAGTGCTACTTATAATTTGCCATTGTTATTCTTAACTATTAAGATAATTTGTCTAGATTTTTCATCAAGGTACTGTAGCTAACACATAATACTTGTATTCTCTGGCATATCTTAATATCATTATGTAAATATAAGGATATGCTCACGTCAAGTAATGTTCCTGTATCTTGACAATGTGCTAATTTTCTTAAAATCATCAATAATAGACTTCTTGCTGATAATATAATTCATTGTTTTAGAAATGAGAATATGAACTACTTGTTTTAATGGCTTTTTTGGAACCATATAGATTCAAGCTGCTCTTTGAGCCCTCTCTGAGACTTTCCCCAAATATCAATACCATGTTATATGAGTTCATTTCTAAAATTTTTAGGGAAACATACGGTTTTTGAAAACTAACTTCTTCCTTACTGAGGGGCTTTAATTTTTAGTCAGCAGAACTAAAACCTCTTTTTCATCTGATTCCAAAACTATAGACTCTGACTGAGAAATGAGAGTTTAGTGATGTCACATCTGAGCATAGGTACAAAAATCTTTTAGGAACTACTGGTGAAGTAATTCTTTTTAGCTGAATATGTTTTGTAATTAGCAAATATTGGCATATTTGTCTTAGGAATAGAGAATTTAAACAGATACATTTATTAGATACGTACTTTAGGTATCTACTGTATGTCAGGGACTATAGAAGATATGGGAAATTGTAAAGGGTCTTAAGGGTCAGGTTAAGTAAGGAATTTGTATTTTATCCTTTGAGGAATAGGGAGCCAATACAAATTTTAAAGTAAGGGAGTGACATGGCCAGTCCAGTGCATTACAAAGAATCCGTTTCTGGCAATGTTATTGAAGCTGGAGTAGAGAAAGGAAGGCTGGGTTCAGGAAGAATAGTAATGAGGTTGCTGTAGAAAATAGTAAAGGGAGAGACAACTACTGAGCTACTATAGTGGATGTGGATTGAGAGGAAGGGTTGCAGTTATATTGGAGGTAAATTAAACAAGACTGCACAACTGACTGGATTGGAAGATAATGGACAAGGAGGAACCATGGTGGCTCCATCCTGAAGGATAGTGGTCCTATCAAAAGAAATAGAAGAATGTTGAGGAAGAGCCCTTTGGGGACAGTTTGGGAATGTTGAATTTGAGGGATGGGTGAGACAACAAAGTGACTTTTGAAAATGTGGAATTACAACCCAAAAGAGAAATTTGACTTAGCAGTTGGTCTTAGGAATCATCTTCAAATAGATAACAATTGAACTCATGAATGTAGATGAGATTGTTAAGGGAGAGAGCATAGAAAGGATGGAATGGGGCTAAAGATAGAGTACTGGGTGTACAAAGAAGAAGATGAAGCAGTTAAGGATTATGCTTATTTACATAATTGAGTGCTTGTGTTAGGTTAAGGATATCAAAGAACAGTTCTAGTCACCTTAAGCTAATTATAAGATTTCTTGAATTTTGTATTAACTGCATGGATATGCTCACCCAGGGAGAGTACATGAAGACAACCACATCACTGCCATCTTCTAAGTTGCTGTCCAGGAAAATGGGACTACGCATGTAAATGCTTCTAGAATTCTGACTTTATCCGCATAATGGTAGCCCAGTCTTTAGATAGCCCACTGATTCAGGGTGCTGTGTGGTTTTTACTGTCATTCAAAGTAATATAGCAAAGTCCTGTCAAACTCAGATAGAAATGGAGACCACTGAGTTGTGCATAAGGATCCCTGTGAGCACATACTGACTTAGATATTCCCACATTAGCAATATCCATGTTTATTGTGTTTTTATCTACTTTAATTAATAGTTCCCAATTACATTTTAATCTGGTTCAGAAGTGTGTTTGGTCTAGCAAATCCCCAGTCACTTTTGTATTCTACCATCACAAACAAATTGGCTAAACTTAAATATGAAGGATTGGTAGAATATCTTTGGAGTCAGAATGTAGACATGATATTCCTTAGTTACTGTAACTATCATTATCCACATATGCGTTCTTCCTTTGTAAGAAGTAGCTTGTATCAATGCTACCTTTTCTTATTTGTATTTTCATTTTGTCATAAAAACCCACTTATTCTGTACTCCAATTTAAAACCAAGCTTAAGTGCCAAGGACTTAAGAATCAAAATGTGCATCTTTTATACATAAACTGAGCTCAAACTTGTAATAACTCACATTTATGTAACACTTTATATTTTATAAATATTTTCCTTAAAACAAATCTATCTGCTTAGCAGCACCAGAATTATTATCCACATTTTACAAATGGTGAAACAGTCTTAAAAAAATTAAATGAGTTGTCTATACTCACATGGTTAGGATGAAGTAGCATGGGGGCTGGTACCCAGTTTTCTTAATTTCTAGTATAGTGTTCTTTCCACTCTAAACCACTACCTTAGCATGGGCGTCCTTAACTTGAGGGTCCATATATTTCTTTTATTTAAAAATTTTTTTTGATAATAATAATAATATTGCATTTTAATATAATTGGTTTCCCTTGTAATCATATGCATTTATTTTATATATTTAATAATATTATTCAAAGAAAGATTTGACAGAATTCACAAAATGGTCAGAGATATACAGCACAGAAAAGGTCAAGATCTCTTGCTTTAGAGGGCAGTTACAATATTTTGTTATTCTATGTGAATATTCTTGATTCTTACAGATAACCAATTGCAATATTAGAAATGGAAAATTTGCTTATATTACTTGATTGGTTGCACAGGTTCCCAAAGTGGGTGATACCATCCCCTGGGGGCTCTGCAATGATCCAGGGTGGCTGTAGTTGCTTCGGATCTTATTCGGGGGCATTGAATAAAAATAAAGGAGCAGTGGAAGCATAAGGAAAGAAGAGAAGATAAGAAAATTTTGAAATACTGTTCACACATGTTTCATCTGTTTGGTAAAGAGTTAAAGTCATAGTGATTACATTATTTTCCAAAAAAACACACAAAATGCAAGTTATAACGTGATCAAGTCTGCCAACAGGGTCTTAACAAGCAATTGTTGGCAGGAGATTGTGTCGTGCATTGTCTGGAAGTCCAATATTCATAGGCAGGAATATGTGAGTGTAATGACTTGTTTATAAAACAATACTATATGGTTACATATGAAATATTGCATCATCAGAATTTCAATGCAGGAAAAAACCCACAAATTTACTATAAGTTATTAACTTTAAGGTATGTCATTTAAAAATATATATATATTTTAAAATGACATAAATAAAAAAAAAGTCAAAGGTTAAAGAAAGTAGATTTCCAGGGGGGCACTGAGTAATTTTTTTAAAGGTGGCAGTAGGCCAAATAAGTTGGTGAACCTCTGGTTTAGAGTCTGGTCAGTCATGAAGTTTGGTGAATGTAAGACACAACAGTACATTAGACCTTTAAGTTTCACTTAAATCCATATACTAAGTCCTCCTTAATCCCAAAAGGGAGCCAAAGTTCCAAACTCAGTACACAAAAACAAATTACAATCTAGGTAGTGAAAAGCTACATAGGCTGTTGCATTCCCCTCAAGAGACTACTGATAAGCCAGAATCCAAACCTTGCCTACCCTCCTGAGTCAGTAAATATGTGTTTTTGTTTTTACTGTTTATTTTTTTGCTTGTTTGTTTGTTTTGGAAGGGGAGTGGTGGTGTTATATATTAAATGTCATTATCCCAATATCCCAAATCCCCTCTCCCATTCATTAAAATAGCAAGAAAAACAAAACTTGTTACAAATATAGTTAAGCAGAACAAATTGCTGTATTAGTCATGTCATATATATATGTGTGTATATATATATATATATATATATATATATATATTTATGCTTCAGTCTGTAATCTGAATCCATTACCTCTCTATCCAGAGGTGGCTAGCATGCTATATATCATGAGCCCTCTGGAACTGGCTGGTCATTTTGTTGATCAGAGTTCCCAAGTTTTTCAAAGTTCTTAGGTCTTTACAATATACCTGCTGTATAAATTTTCTCTTGGCTTCCGACCTCATTATTCAGCTGAAACTACTCTCTCCAATGTTATTTATAATCTCCTACATGCCAAATCTTATGATCTTTTGTCAGTTTTCATAGTTCTTGACTCCTTTGCAGCCTCTGGCACTATTGATCACCCTCTTCTTGATACTGTCTTCTCTGTAAGGTTTTGGCACACTGCTGTCTCCTCTCCTTCCTAACTGGCCACTCTGTCTCTGTCTCCTTTGCTGGATCTTCCTCCAGATCACATCCTCCAACCGTAGGTGTCCCACAGGGCTCTGTTCTGGGCCCTCTTCTCTTCTCCCACTCTACAGCTTCACTTAATCTTATCAACTCCCATGCATTCAATTAGCATCTCTTTGCTCAGGGTTCTCAAGTCTACCTTATCAAGCCCTAACCACCTCTGCTTTTGTACCTTCTGTTCCAAGCTGTTAATTCTCTTTTTTATATCTTTCTTCCATAGTGCTCATTTCTTTTCCCATATTTCCCTCTAACACTCTTAATATAATTTTTAAAACAATTTGTTTTGTTTTGTTTTGGAAGGGGTGGTGGTGGTGCTATGTATTAAATCCCAGTATCCCAATATCCCAAATCCCCTCTCACATTCATTAAAGAAGCAAGAAAAACAAAACCTGTTACAAATATCTACAGTTAAGCAAAACAATTTCCTGTATTAGTCACACTCTTATTTTAGCTTTTCTAGGAATTCTTGTTGGATTTAGATCCAAACTGCATTCTTCTTGAAGCTTTGCTTATAGACATTTTCAAGTCATTTCCTTCTTCTTGGTTTGTTCTATGAGCTTCCCTGTTGCCATAATAGCTCTTTATGGTGAGGAAGTGAGGGCTGATTTGGGGCTGGCCTCACAGGGAAACAGTCTTCTCTTTTAAATATTGAGCAGGAAAAGAAAGTTGAATATGGTGACTAGGAAAAAATCTGAAATTGTACCTGAATTTTACTTTTCCTATAAGTAGAGTTAATTGAGAATTGGCAGCATACATATTACCCTATGGTATGAATGTTGCCTTGTTTCATTACAGATTTCCAAAAGGCTAGTGATTTAATTAGTTTCCTTATTGAAAATATTCAAAATTGCCTAAAGCAAATTTCTCTCATATTACACTGCTATCAGACATAGTAAGTCTGTGATGTTATAATTCAGTCATCCCATACTATTTGCATGTATTATCAAAGTCAATAGGACAGCAATTCTAAACCTTCATTCCTTCCTTCCTCCTCCCTTCTTTCTTTCTTTTTTTCCTTCCTTCCATTCTTCCTTCTATCCCTTCTTCTGTCTCTCCCTCATTTCTTCATTCATTCTTTCCTCTTTTTTCTTCCTTTTCTTTTCCTTCCTCCACTTACTCCTTTTTTCTTCCTTTTTCCCTTCCATTCAACTCTCTGTCCCTCCCCCCAGTTTCCTCATTCCTTCCCTCTAACCCCTTTCTTTGTCTCTTTCTTTCTTTGTTTGCCTGTCTCTGTCTTTTCCATCTTTCCCTTCCTTCCTTCTTTTATTCCTTTCTTTCCTCCTTCATGACTTTCATTCTCCAAGACCTAACAAATAGATATCAGCATATTATTGGTTGGTTAAAATGAGAGATCTTTACATACACAGGTGAACTTATAAGATTTAATCTTACTTTTCTATTAAACAGATAACTTAACCCACTTTAAAATTAGTAATCAACTATTTTTTACACAGTAGTCTGAAAGATATGTCTGTACAGGTCTGTTTCTTTTCCCTTCCACTAAGTGTAAAACTGAAATGAGAATTCTATGAGTGAAAACTTACCCCAAAGAGTCTTATCAAAATACCGTAATAGTATATAAACCATAAAGATTCATTAATTATGTAATATTATGAAGGAAATTAATTAATAGCAATTTTTGTAACAGAGGAAAGGTTTTATTTAGATGGACCATTTCAGCTCATTTAAATTAAAGAGTGCTTTAGTCCCATATCTTTCATCTAGACTTATTGAATAGATAAATATGGACAAAATTAGAAGTAATCATTTAATATGAATTTTTCTATACATTTATCTTAATTACATTCTTTGCTATCTAGAATTAGTAATTATCTTACCTATGTTTAATTTTCATCTTCTCCTTAAAATACTGAACAATTAGATCATGAAAATTTGAAGAAAATGCATATATAATTTCTGCTGCTTAGTTGCAGTACAATCAATCCTTATAAGAATATATTTCTAAGTAAATTATAATTAATAATGAATTTCTCTATTAAAATTTTTGGTTTTCTAGGTTTTCTAGGTAATGTTTTTTTTTCTTATTTTGAGTTTATGTGTCAATAAGAAAAATAAAATCAGAGGATAGTAGATAGAGTTGGCTTGGAAGAAAAGGATTAAGTCCCACCTATGACATTTATTGTGTACGTGACTAGACAAGTGGCATAAACTCTTGCCATCAAAGGAAATCTTTAAGATGGTACATTCCAGAGCATGTGCTGATTTGCTTTATTAACAGGAATTTTCTTATTAGATTCTCACATACCAATGAAATGATAACTTTAGTCCAAACATACCAATGATAAGATCAGAAGATCATAGATTTATATCAGGCCTGATATCCTTTACATTTTTTCCCCAGCCACCTGAAATCCTTTGGCTTGCTGCCAATGGCCTGGCTATAAGAGGCCTATGGGCCACAGGTTGTGCAGGCCTGATTTAAATGGTCATACAGACTCTTAAAAACTTCTAATGAGAGAGAACCTTAGTAATGTTATAATATTACATTATAATTATAATGCTTTCCTAAAGGAAAGCACTACTGTAGGTGGGAGGATTAGGGAAATAAAAATATGTATTAAAAGAAAACTTTGAAATAGTATAGTAATTTATTCTTCATTAAAAAAAAAGACATGACTATAGTAATCTATTATTTGATTAACCCAAAGACCCCAGCTTTTGGGATAAGAACTCACTCTTTGACAAAAACTGCTGGGAAAACTGGAAAAGAGTATGGCAGAAACCAGGCTTAGACCAAAATTTCACACCATATACCAAAATAAAGTCAAAATGGGTGCATGATTTAGATATAAAGGCTGATACTGTAAGCAAACTGGGAAAGCAAGGAATAGTTTACCTATCAGATTTATGGATAATAGAAGAATTCATGACCAAACAGGAGATAGAGAACATTATAAAATGCAAAATAGATAACTTTGACTACATTAAATTGAAAAGGTTTTGCACAAACAAAGCCAATGCAACCAAGATTAGAAGGAAAGTAGAAAATTAGGAAAGAATTTTTACAACCAGTGTCTCTGATAAGGGCCTCATTTCCAAAATATATAGAGAATTAAGTCAAATGTATAAGAATACAAGTCATTCCCCAATTGATAAATGATCAAAGGATATGAACAGGCAGTTCTCAGATGAAGAAATTAAAGCCATCTGTAGTCATATGAAAACAATGCTCTAAATCATTGTTGATTAGAGAAATGCAAATCAAAACAACTCTGAGGTACCATATCACACCTGTCAGATTAGCCAATATGACAAAACCGGAAAATGATAAATGTTGGAGAAGATGTGGGAAAATTGGAACACTAATGCATTGTTGGTGGAGTTGTGAAATGATCCAACCATTTTGGAGAGCAATTGGTAACTATACCCAAAGGGCTATAAAAATGTACATATCCTTTGACCCAGCAATAGCACTTCTAGGGCTATATCTCAGAGAGATAATACAAATGGGAAAAGAACCCACATGTACAAAAATATTTATAGCAGCTCTTTTTGTAGTGGCAAAGAATTGGAAATTGAGGGGATGTCCATTAATTGGGAATGGCTAAACAAGTTGTGGTGTATAAATGTAATGGAATACTATTGTGCTATAAGAAATGATGAACAGGCTGACTTCAGAAAAACCTGGAAAGACTTGTATGGTCTGATTGTGAGTGAAGTGAGCAGAACCAGGAGAACATTGTACACAGTAATGGCCACACTGTGTGATGACTAATACTGATGGATTTAGCTCTTCTCAGCAATCAAGGATCTAAGACATCTCCAAAGGCCTCATGATGGAAAATGCTATCTACAAAGAAGAAAGAACTATGGAGTTTGAATGCAGATTGAAGCATACTATTTGCTATTTTTTCTTCTGTTGTGTTTTGTTTCCTCTTTCTGATGGTTCCTCCTATTCTAATTATTACTTGCAACATCACTAATGTGAAGATATGTTTAATAGGAATGTATATGTATAGCCTATATCAGATTGTGTGCCGTCTTGGGGATGGAGGTGGGGAGAGAGAGGGAGAAAAATTTAAAACTCAAAAGCTTATGGAAGTGATTGTTGATAATTCAAAATAAATTAATTAAAATTTAAAAAAGGACATCCAGGAGTGTCCTATACCAATGAAATCACAGACTCATTTTTATCGTTAAAAAGTCAATATAAGCTAGGAGTTTGCAGAAATGAAGTTTCTATTAAAGAAACTGTCCTCTTCCAGTTTTAGTCTCTAGTAATCTATAGTATGAGTCAATTTATAAAACTGAACTACTTTTGATATAGAAGTACTGGAACAACATTATCTATGATAATTGCTCTAGTAACCCAGTTATTTCATTACTCTGCCTTCCTCAAATGGCATCACATTAGATTTATTTTTACTATGATATATGTTTATCAGTTTGAAGGGTAAAAGTAATCCAGTCATTTTCCAAGATCAATCAAATATGCCGTAACACAGGTGTTTTTAATGTGCAGAGTCATAATGGTTTGCTTGAAACTGACTTAATAATTTAGTTTAAACATTATCACTAGGATTAAAATTGATTTTATCCAGTTAATAGACAATAATAATAGTGATTTAATAGTAATTTAAGAGTTTTCTTCACATTGTGAATAGTGCAAATGTTACACCCTTTTTATAAATGAGAAAACTGAGCTTTATAGCAGTCAAGTAACATATTCAAAATGCCTAGAAAATATTGGGATTTCCAAAGTTGCCTTATTAGCCAGTTGCAAGAGCTAATTTATGAATAGTCATGAATGTTATATAAATTTTTATTTATTAAAATATTGTGCTTTTCCTATTTTGCACTGGTAAAATTTATGTAATGTGGAAAATGTAGTTCTTTTGAATAAGTTTCAGGGTACATATTTTAAATATTAATAAAATACATTTTTGTCTTATTCCCTGTGATATTTTGATAAGCAGGCAACAAACATTTTTAAGAGCTTACTGTGTTCTAGGCATTGTGATAAGCATATGATATTATGATTCCCTAATGTATCTGTGATTGCATTAACCTGGATACTCCCTCCCTAATAGACAGCTTCTACATAGATTCTCATCCTATATAATTCTTACTCGTATCCTTTGTCCTTCTCTATATTTCGTATGTCTTTCTTCAGTGAAGACACATGAATAGAAAAGAATGAGAACTGGGCAAATGAAATAAGCAAGTTGATAAGCAGAACAAGAATATTCTTTTTTGGTTTATTTTGATTCTTTCAATATTGAGTTGAAATGGAGTATAATCATGGAATTATAAAATTTTAGTGCTATAGTGAATCAAAAAATCACATAGCATCTCCCCTACGTTTTAAAGTGGAGTCATCTGAGTTCAACAGGTTACCTGGTGAGATTGGAACTTGCATCTTTTTGCTCCCAATATGGAAATGAATCTTGATTCTGATTAATTGTATCTACTGCCCTTAGAATTTATAAAAAAAGAAAAAGTAGACATAGTATGTTAGAATATAACATCGATTTTTCTATATGCTGTATGAGACACCCTTTTCATCCTCTCTATATTCCAAAATCCAATGCATAAAATTATATTTTAGTATTTATCACTTGGATTATACAGTCCAATATGGTTAGGCTTAAGGAGAATTATAAAATCAAGGGGTTGAATTCTGTCACAGAAAACCTCAATGGACTATCCAAATTCTTTCTCTTCAATAAATATTGCTTAATGTGAATTAACAATGTCCTGTAATAACTCATTTAGATTGAAGTATGTAGGCCACAGCCTCAGAGATTCCCATTATGTGAATAATATGTAATGTGTCTGTCATATAATGACCTGAAACTAGACTGATAAGCTGGAGGGATTCCAAAGAAAGGCATCTAGTATGGTAAAGAGCCTTTTTTGTCCATATCTTATGAGGTTCCATTGAAAGAATAGGGTATTTTTACCTCAGAGAAGGTAAGATTCAGGGAGTACATAGATGACTATGTAAAAACAGGCCATTCTCTGCCTCATTTCTTACCTTATTTTCTTAGCCTTAATCACGGAAAGTACATTGCCTCAGTCCAACTGAGACCTGGCAAAGACCTTAGCTTAAAAAGGCCAAGGTCTCCTACTGCATCCAGAACCATCTCTGGTTGTCCTGATCAATGTCTTGCTACTGGACCCAGATGGCTCCCGAGGAGAAAATGAGGCTGATAACTTTGCACAGCCCTCCCTCACTTAAATCCAATTCAATTGCAAGTCATGGTATCATTTTCCTGATGCCGTTGGTCCTCTTTGAGAATGAAGGACAAACAACAACAATAACAACAACAGCTGAAAGGCTACCATGTATAGGAAGTGCCCCAAAGGGCATAATCAGGAGCAATATGTGAAAGTTGTAAAGGAGTCAGTTTAGTCTTGATGGTAGGAAAAACTTCCTAATAATTAGAGTTGTCCCAGAGTGGGAAAGGGTGCCTCAAGAGCTGGTAGTTTTCCCTACTTGGAGGTCTTCAAGCAGAAAATTGATGACTACTTGATAGGTATGTTGTAGCGGGAATTCCTTTTGGGTATGGGTTGGAATAGATGACCACTGAGGTTCCTTCCAATTCTCAGATTCTGTGAATTTCTTTTACCATATGTTCTTCTTGTTTTTGTCAGAATCAATATTTTTTTTATCTGTGATTTCAAGGAAGGTATAGATAAGATGCTTATGAAATATGATCTTGCATGAAGCTTTGAGAAAGCTAACACACATGATGAAAGATTCTAGATCCAAAAATATCTTGAAAGAATTATTTGCCAAATAAGAATCATGAAATTAACGGGACATAGATTCACAAGGCCTCCCTCATAAGCCCAGAATGGAAAAAACATGATGACATGTCAGATCTAATGAAAAAAGAACTTGGAATCTTAGTTAACTGCAAGTTCAATATATGGAAGTTCAGTATGACTTTGACATCTAAGAAAGTTAAAGCTATCCTAGCTCCCCATAAAGAAGCTGCGTTTCCAGAATACGAGAAGTCATCGATATGCTCCTGACTCTTCCATGGTCAGGCCACATTTAGCTTTGGGCACTGCATGTCAGGAAAGTCAAAGATGAGCCTGAGATCTTCCCAGAAGAGAGGTGCCTGGGAGGTGAGAGGGTTGGAGAATATGACATATGAGGATCTTCTGAAGGAACTGGAAATATTCATTTAGCTTGAAAAAGACAAGATCATAATAGTTATTTTCCAGTTTTGAGTGGGAAAATGTAAAAGAAGAATTGGATTTATTTGTCTTCACCCAAAAAAGCAAAACTGGAAGTAATGGTCTAA
Organism: Vombatus ursinus; assembly: GCF_900497805.2. Taxonomy (NCBI): domain Eukaryota; kingdom Metazoa; phylum Chordata; class Mammalia; order Diprotodontia; family Vombatidae; genus Vombatus; species Vombatus ursinus. The sequence goes on along the minus strand of NW_020954580.1, from coordinate 11,412,163 downwards.
ATTTGTGGGGAGATAAGTTTTAGCTTGATATAAGGAAGAATTTCTTCACAATTAAAAGTTCTCCAAAAATGGAATGGGCTGCCTTGAGAAGTAGTGGATTCCCCAGGTCTGGAGGCATTTAAGCAGTGAATGGGCAATTAATTTGTTGGGGGTGTTGTAGAATGAATTCTTAATTGTGTATAGGTTCAATTATATGCCCTATGTAGTCCTTTTCTGATTTTGCTGTCTGACTCTGAATTATTATTTTTAAAAAGAAACATGTTTTCCTTCTGATGAAAACTACCTCTCTTTCTTCTTTTTTATATCTATGGCCGTGGAATGAAATTGACATCATAGCTAACCAATAGCTTGGCTATTTTTTTTTCCCTTGGGCTTGTATTTTGAAACAGAATCTAGTACTTTATCTCTTTCAAAAAAAAATTAAGTACTCTTTTATAGGTGTAAACAGAGGCAGGGTAATGAGAGGGCAGAGTGGGAAGGGTCAAGGGCATTTATTTTACTCAGTTATTCATAACAGGTAATTTCAATGTAACAAAATTAATCGTATGCTACGTGAAATTTCTTTGTGCTTCTGAAAAGTTATGTATAAAAGCTTATAATTGTATGTTAAAAACCAAAAGTTTTCCCATTGACTTCCATTATCATTTCAGGACTAAGATCTGAAGAAAAATGTTTTAACCTCAGGCCATAATTAAAAATCACACTTAAGAATCCTGACATTCACTTCTAGGAGCAATCTGTCCTACCAACATACAGTCTTCTTGCATTAAATTTCTCCTACATAACCCCTGAAATAAAAGAAAACCACGTGATCTTTATACAGTCATTATAAGCAAATGTACATTCAATTATTTCTCATTTTCTTGGTAATATTTCTTCTATAAAATGTTTAATAATTAAATCTCATGAAATTCTTTAAAAGTAATGAAGCAAAAAGTTAAAACTCACAACATGATTTTTTGGGGGGGGGGTTAGTTGGTACTACCTACTTCAGGATTTTGAAGCCAGTTTAGGTTTATTTTTTATTATAGCAAAATTATAATTTAGAATCCTTGGTGGAAAGAGTATGTAAAGTATAATCTGAGTATATGATATATGACCAGTGTATCAGCTGGGCTCTAGCGCTTGACACAACAGATAGAGATATATTTTTAGGGGAATGGGAAGTCTTTCATAAAATCTATCAAATTTGTGTCCTCCCCCCCACCCCAAGAAAACCCTGGTAACATCAGTATTTGGTTCATTTTGCTTTCTTGAAGAGAACTTAATGTTTCCTTCAAGCACTCAGGCTAACAAGATATCAAATATAGTAATGATTATTTGCACATACTGTGGTTGTTTGTCTTTCTTGAACAGGATCATGATGTTGGGAAGGTGATGTCATGACTTGCAAGTGAATTAGATTTAAGTGAGACAGGGCTGTGCAAAGTCACCAGCTTCTTCACTCTCTCCTCCAGAGCCATCATAGTCTAGTGGCAAGATGTCGATCAAGACAACTGGGGATGGCCCCCATTTGTGTGCATACACACACACACACCCCCACACCCGCTACAGAAAAAAAAACAACAGCCCTCAAACCTAAGAACAGAGCCTACCAATAAATTTATCCTCTTTTTCCCACAGGGATAGATAAACTCCTTTACATATGTTTATATCTATATACATTGGTTCCCTCAGTAGAATATAAATTTCTTCAAGTTAGAGATTTGTTTTGATCTTTTTATTCCTACTGCCTGGCACATAGTACACATTTCATGTTTGCTCATTGATCTTTAGTACTGTCATGGCTCAGTGTTACTAAGGAGCTGGTCAGCCTTCCACTCTTAGTGGTTCCTTTGTTTCTTATGGGGAAAAAACTTAGGGTCACTAAGGCATTGACCTTTCCTTCCCACCCCACATTTAGCTCCATTGGAGGCACAAGTTTGGTGTTAGTCCTATGTCACGGCTCCCTGGTTGCAGCTTCTTTGTGCACCTGGTTCCATACTGTGTATAATTCTCTCTAGCCTCAGTGCTGTAGTGGGAGGCCATTGTGATAGTCTAGTGAGAGGAGATGAGGGTCTAAACTAGAGAGGTGGCTGTGGGAGTGACAAGAAGAGCACCCAGAGATAGAGGCAGAAGCTTCTCCCTCTCTTACCCATGACTGCCTCATCCTCTTGTTGTGTCTCTGCAGACAAATGGATGTGTGCCAGTCAACATGCAGTCTTTCTCCAGGGCCCATATACAGATTGACACCTCCATCTCCTCATCTTATGAATGCATATATGTGGAAGCAGAGCGTGGTCTCTGCATGTACTATGTATCTCCCTTGAATGGAAAGGGTAGATGGGAAGAAGGTGGAGAATGAAGAGCCTCTGACTTCTACGGTCACTTAGTGAGGTTGCTCCCAAGTGCCTGCACGGGCTGAAGTCAGAGTTGATCAGTTACTGGCAGATTTTGTTTTGTTCCAATCTCAATCATTCAGGATTTCAAAATATGTCTCTATTTGAATTATATGTTTAGGAGTTAGAATGTCCCCCATCCATTAAGTAAAAGTAAAATGTTCACATTGCTTTTATACTCAAGGTGTGCCTCAAAGTATGAGTCACCCACCCATTCTTGAATTTTAACTTTGGCTTTTTTGGATGCTGATGGCTTTATCTTCAGACATTTTGTCTTGCCTGTATATTTTTTTAATCTTCTTCAGACATAAGCCTTAATAATAGGAGGAATTCAGCAATGTCTTTCAGGTGTATTGTTTATTTTTTCTATGTCTAATGATAGACTGATAGTTTGAGTTTGGTTTTGCCTTAGTTTTAAGTTTTGAAATTACTGGAGTTTTGAATAACTGGAGATTCCAGTAGTATTATATTGTTAAGAATAGGAAGAGATCATTAAGGAAATCATTTATTATGTAAAGGATTTCTATGTTCTTGTACATTTGGCATTTGGTCAGCTTGGTAACTAGGGCAGTAGGTGTCACACTAGATAAAGTTCTGGGTGTGGAGTCAGGAAGACCTGACTTCAAATCTGGACTCAGACACTTACTAGCTATGTGATCCTTGGTAAGTCATCTAACCCTATTTGCCTCAGTTTCCTCATCTGTAAAATGAATTGGAGAAGGAAATGGCAGCCCACTCAAGTATCTTTGCTAAGAAGGCCCCAAATTGGGTCATAAAGAGTTGGACACAACTGAAACGACTGAACAACCACAACAATAATCTGGAAGCTAGAACTTTATTGCTTCATTTGTGAAATATGCTGTTCTTGGGTTCCGTGCCACTGGAAAGCTACCTTATTAGGAAATTATCATAGCGGTTTATTTTCACTTGAGTAGTTAAACCTCTTTGAATGGGGTCCAAGTCCGACCCACATTGTCTTCCTTTCTTAAGTGAGATTCCAGTATAAGGTTTTAAACTTTTAAGGTCTCATTTTCGTTATCTTTAAGGTTTACATTTTTCTGTTGCTGGTGGGAAGATAACTCTTTAAGAAATGTAAGGAAAATTATAACTTTAGTCAATCTAGAACAAGTTTATCTCATTCTAATTGGGCTTGAATTATAAAGTATTTGAAACTAAGAAAAAAATCACGTAAATAAATGCTAAGAACTGTATTGTTCTACATTACTTGCCCTGAACTTAAGAAATTTTTAGATTACGGTATGTTGTATCTATAAGGTACTGAATGAATGATTGAAAAAATGAAAGAAAAACATTTATTAAGAAATTCTTATGTACCTTATGCTGTCCTGAGGATAGAAATACACAGATACACAGTTTTTGCTTTCAAGGAGTTTAGAATCTGATGGTGTTGGGAGCACAACATATATGCTGGAGTGCTAGTCACTGAAGGAAGATTTTGTACCAGAATTATGGGAATTATGAGGCTACTGCAGGACAGTTGACAATCCCATCCTTTCCAAAAGCACTGCTAAGACAGGTTTGATTTCTATTCCCAGAGAAAGGTGACAGTGGGATTTGTGGAGGGAAGGAACACAAAGCAGCAGTGATAGTCAACTCAGGCATTATCTTCAGCTCCTTACTTTCACTTATCCCATATATCCAATGGACAATGACAAACTTGTTTTTTCTGTCTACATGACATTTCTCACATAGGTGCCCTTCTCTCCACTCCCATAGCCATCCTTATTGCCTCTTACCTGGACTATTGCAATGGCTCTCTGTTTGATGTCTGTGCCTCAAATATGCTCCCCCTACCATTACTCCTCCACATTGTCATCAACATCATTTTCTTAAAGCCTATGTCTATGTCACACCAGCTACTCCCTCCTCAATAAACTCCAGTGATTCTTTATCACCTCCACGTCAGATATGAACTCCTCTGTTGGTCTTTTAAACTCTGCACCACCTGTCCCCAGATTATTCACTAGGAGCACAGTTATATTGGCCTCGTGGTTTTCCTTACATAGTACACTCCATCTCTTTCACTTTGCATTGGCTGTCTATCATGCTTGGCATGCTGTCCTTCCTCAACTCAACCTGTCGGAATCCTTTCTTTTCCTGAAGACTAAGCTCAAGTGTCACCTTCTGCATGTGGTCTTTCCTGGTTTCTCCAGTTGCTAATGCCTTCCGGTCCACATATATGTATATCTACATCTCTATCTCTATCTCTATCTCTATCTCTATCTCTATCTCTATCTCTATCT